>NW_006207624.1:524302-524514 GCF_000334495.1 Tupaia belangeri chinensis
GACGCCGCAGCCACTCTGCTCCTCACCAATCTGCAAAGCTGGTTTCAAGGAAGAGGTGTAAGCGGCCCAGACTCCGACCGGCCCAGCCCTTAGTGCCCTTCTTCAGAAGACTTGAACCGAGCACGCGGGAATGAACCCTAACGCGAGCAGGCAAAGCTTTCTGGTTGCTCGCAAGGCTTACCCCGCCCGGTCCGGCTCCCAGCCCGGTTATG
>NW_006207624.1:524529-529937 GCF_000334495.1 Tupaia belangeri chinensis
TGAAGCCTTAGTGGCCGCAGCTGAGAGCACTGCACTGCTCCTGTCGCCGGCACAGCGGCTCCAGTCACCTCCAGCACAGATTCCTCTTCCCCGAGCTCTGGGCAGCTCCCCCTTCCCCCCTCCCCTCGGACTCCAGGGCCACTGGGTGGGGCATCTGCACTCTGATTGGCAGGCGTGCGGACCAATCGCTACGGTGAAAAGGCGTGCCGGCCTGGCCCTCTGTTTTCCTTGGTGCATTTCTCTTTAAATGCAAATAAACGTGGTCACGGTGTTGGCCGGGAGCCAAAAGGGTGCCCAATCTCTCCTTGGAGCTCTCTACTCCAGTCTCCACGCCGATTGGGTCGCAGTGTGGCTGTACAGCGAACTAGAGGCGCCAGTTGCACCCTGATGGGGCTCACCGGATCCCTGGAGCTCTGTTTCGGTTTTGCTCGTGTTCTGATTTCCGTGGCTACTGTGCGTTTGCACCACTACTACCTGGGCGCCACCTGGCAGTTCCTCCCAGAAAGGCCAGTCTGGAAGTAGCGAGGAAAGGAGGTAGGAGTGCCTAGAGTGACTGCAGAGCCCTGTGCCACCTAGGGGCGGAGGTCATCATTAAGGCGTAGAGACAGAGCCAAGCCACCAGAGGAGGAACTTACCTGCCAGGAAAGCCAGTTGCAGCGCCCGCGCTGGCTTGTCTTGCGCTGTGGCACAGCACACCAGAGTCAACACATCAAGGCCAACTTCCACAAGTTATCAATGGATCACTGCTGCCCAGAGAAGGGAAAGGCGCTTCCCCAAGTTTATCCAGCCTTCCAATGATAGGGGCAGATTTGGAATCCAGAGCCCGGAGCTCCTCATCCAGAACTGCTTTCATACTTCTTCTCTGAGGAGATACCTGTTTCTGTAGTTTGAACCTCACCCAAGTTTTTCCTACATTCTGTGAAACATGGAAGGGATCCCAAGGTCTCCAGGCCCTCTCCCCAGCCCTTTAACTCTTACCCTACTTTGTGCCGATGTCTGTCCCTGAAATGTCTAGATATCGAGAGGAAAAAATCTTACCTGTTTTCAGACCAGAAGTCAGGCTGAGGGCTGAGTGAGGAGGCCTCTACCAGCCTTGCATGCTATTTGTGTCTAGGATGTGGCATGGGGCCAGTCCAGCTTGGTCTCTACCCTGAGGATAGTAAGTGATATTAGTGGCTGCCAGAACCAGGTGAGCTGAAGCAATAAGAATCCAGTTCTACCACTAGCTCAAGAATTCCCAGAAGGTTCAGCCCTCAAACTCTGTAAATGTCTAAAAGGGGAAGTAGGATGGATTAAGGTTGAGGAAGTTGAAGGGAGGATCATACAGTTTGAACAGTCCAGATCCTGAACAATACATGCCATTTTTGCATTGCAAGAGTATTCTCTGTTGCTGGGCACTGTCTGCCTTGAAACAATCTGGCTGCTAAACTGGTAAGAGGTGGACTGCTGCCTCCGCATGCATGGAACACAGGAACTGACATGGCTACTAGGGCTGGGATCTGGCTCCATCTCTGCTTCAGACTTGTGTGAAACCTTGGCCACTCCATCTTCCTTTTTTGGCCAGTCCATTACTCTATCTCCACAAGGAGGATAATACTCATCAGGCTTCCTTGATCTCTTTAAGCTCTAACAGTTCAACTTAATTCTTTCTATAATGTGGTGTTCCATGAACTTCCATGATAGTCTATACATCTCTAACAAAAATCAGCATTGTATATCAGACCCCTGTCTTAATCTTGGGTCTAAATAAATGACAGAGAACAGGAGAGCTGCTATGGGCATAGGATTTAACTTTGTTGGGTAAATTCCTTCTCTATGGCCTTATTTTCCCCATTTGGATGACTGGACTATAATGAGCCCCTGAAACTGTGCTTTCCTGCTTTGCTAAGTCCTGGTTCTTATTTCTTATACCTGATATGGAAGTGTCTTTTCTTAATGAGAACTTCCATCATAGACTTCTCCTGCATCCTGCCCCGGTCACTTGCCCCCTGCTCACATTTAATTCAAAACCTTGTTTCTTTGACTTAGGCCAAGATCACCTCTAAAGAGAAGGTAATTTCCAAATTTGGAGCCTAGGGAAACAAAAGGCCAGGGCAGTCTCAGCCATGGGAACAGGGAGAGAGGAGGTGTGCAAAACAAAGTGATGGCTTGAAATAACCCTGGGCACTATTATGCTGCTTCTGTCACAGGAGCTAGTCTTGCCTGCCTTCTGCTTGACCACAAACATTCTTCTACAACAGTCAGTTCTTGGGTGACAGACATTGGACTGAGCTCAAAAGAAACAGAGCTTCAGGAAAATAAAACTAGTGTTTAGAATACTAAATAGACCTCCCAGCTGAGTGCCCTTCTTTGAGTTCTAATACTTGAGTCTTGGGAGGAGATAGAGTGTATGCTAACATTAAGGAGGCAAGGAACATGACAGCAGGCAGCATAGCTCCTTGTTTGTATGCCCCACTCCTCCCCAGGGATGATGGGTGTGGTCTAAGTGTGCACATTAGCTCACGCCTCAAAATGCCTCCTGGCAGAGGGAGCCCTCCAAGGCACCCATCGCACATACTAACTGGAATTGTCATCAGCTTGTTTGGTCAAGATGGGCTGGTGGTAAGAAGTAAGAATTCTTTCTTGTCTTAAGTGTTTTTACCTACAAAATGGGGATAATACACCTGCTGCCTAATGTGACTGCAGTGAAAAGCCCATGAGAACAGATGTGTGGACTATGGATGTAACTTCATAAACTGAAGCAGACAAACTATCACATGATTACAGTGTTTATGTCTTTCTTCACTAACTATTCCATGGGCACCTCCTCTATGCCAGTCCTGGTGATAGGTATTTGGAGGAAGGGCTATAGTGGCAACCTTCTTGGGGAACATAGGGGTGGGGTTCTGAAAGGAGCTGAAAGCTAGACTAGAGGTTTGTCAAAGGTGCTCTGAAGTATTGCAGATGAAAAGATTTCTTCCCCTCAGGGTGGGAAGGGGCATAAGTCCCATGGAAGCTGGTCTAATGATCACATCAAAGTCAGAAAAGTAGGGGAAGGATTCCTACCCAAACCAAAGCCCATTGGTATGAAAAGGTGTGGTGGGTTGGGCAAGAGCTAGGATTCTCAATGGTTGTGGTAGAGCACTTGTGTAGGAGGCCAAGGAACAGCTGAAAGTTAGACCAGAAAGGTAGGTCTGGAGCCAAAGTGTAAAAGACCACAACTGCCCAGGTAAATTGAGGCTCAACTTGTTAAATTCATCCTTCCTAGAGAAGCAGTATAGGATAGTGCCACCAGACTGCCTGGACTGGGATGTAGCTCTTCTATTTGGGAGTAATGTGTTCCGGGTGGGTTAATTCATCTCTGAATTTCAATTTTCTCTTCTACAAAATAAGGATAACAATAGCACACATGTCACAGAAGTATAGTGAGAATTAAGTGAGTATTCTACATAAAGTGACACACAGCCTGGTACATCCGAAGCTCTCAATAAATGCTAGCTGCTGGTGCTGTTGTTATTACTGTTATTAGTGATCTCCTCTGATTCAATATATAGATCTTCAAAGTTGTAGGGCTCATAATATGACAGTTAAAGCTCTTTTTAATATGAAGACACATGAGCTTTTATTCCTTATGCACAGATTCCTTTTGATTGTGCAGACTCAGACTGAGTTTCCGAGGGCAGCCTCCTCTTGTTCATTTTGTTATCCTCAGCACCCAACAGAGAATTTAGCACATATTTGGTGCTGAGCCTGTGTTTGCTGAATATAGTCAAATAAGGGCTTTTCATGTCTACAATGAGGATTAGCTACCAGTGTCCACCAGTGAAGTGTGAAGTTGCCACTCACGGGCACTTTCTCTGTGCCAGACCCTATGGCAAGTGCCACATTCATCATTCAAAACTTTGAACTAGACATAGCTTCTGTTGTCAAAGGCAGCCAGCCTACTGGACAAGAATCAATGCCTATAGTTTCCAAATTGGACAAGGGACTTCTGGATGATGTTGCTGTCCACTAAACTGAGTAATATAGGAACAGGATTGAGAAAATGTAATGATTCTGGTTAAGACATTCTGAGTCCCTTCCCTACTCACCTTTGGACTCTCAGATTTGTTGCTTAGGACTTTGAGATGATCTTGTAACCCTCTCAGCCCCATCCAGACACTTGTTCCAGTGAAGGGCCTTACTATGCAACAGGCTGCCTATAGCTGCAAGGTTTTACAACTAGGACCCATGGCTCATTACCTTCCCCACTTGCCTTTAGACTCTCAGAAGCAGGGAAGAATTTGGGTCACCTAGGACGAGTGACAACAGTGCAAGGTGTGAGTGAGCAATGGGGAAGTAGGGCAAAAAAAGATCACCAATTGCCTACTCCTGCATGCCTTTGAATGATCAGAGATACCTTCTGGAATTTACGAAGGAACATATAGATCACCAGATGACTAGAAACCATTGAAAAGTCATAAGAAATATGAGTGGATCAGCAGTTGGTGTAATGGCTATGTTGCTGGACTCCCATGTAGTTGACCGTGTTTTGAGTCCCAGACCCAGTGGCTTAAACTCGCGCCAGGCACATGTGCATGCGTGCCCAAGATCCTGAGAGGAGAATGGAGGAGAAAGGATTGTGGTATGGCCATTGCCCCTGGGGGGGTTATTTCTCACTTTCTGTCTCTGTCTTTCTGGCAAGTGCATGTGCCCTATAGCAAAATCCTCTTAAAAAAAAAAAAATTTCAAAAACTGTTTCTACAAAATATGAGCAACAAAATGTCTCTCACCCAATGGAAAACATCAATTCTGCATCACACACAGACAACATAGTGGAACTCATGGAAATGTCAGATAAACAGTTCAGAATATTTATAATGACCAAACTAAATGAAATATAAGAGAAAGGAGACAATGAGCTCCAGGAGATGTGAAAGTCCTTTCACAATTTGAAAGAAGAAATAGACACTATAAAAAAAGAATAAAACAGAACTGTTTGAGATGAAGAATGTGATACAGGAAATAAAACCTCCCTCGAAAGAATTAAAAGTAGATTAGATCATGCAGAAGATCAAATCTTGAATGTAGAAGACAAAACCTCTGAAAGGATAATCAAAAAGAATGAGAAAACAACCAAGAAAAATGAGGAAACTACAAAGGACCCCAAATAGAATCATCCTCTCCAAGGCATGTCATAGCCAGATTGGCCAAAACCATAGGCAAAGACAAGATACTAAAGTTGACAAGAAAAAAAAAAAAAACTGTCAAGTTACTTACAAAGTTTATCCCATTAAGCTAACATCGGACCTCTGGTCAGAAACAATGCAGGTTGCAGGTGGCATGGTGTTTAAGGTGCTGGAATTCCTATATGGCCTACTTTGGTTCAAATCCTGGACCTGGTGGCTCTCTCTCTCTCTCTCTCTCCCTCTCTCCCTCTCTCCCTCTCT
>NW_006207624.1:530069-535214 GCF_000334495.1 Tupaia belangeri chinensis
AAAAACCATTTCAACCATGAATACTATACCCAGCAAGATTATCCTTCATATGGGGGGGGGAGATTAAAAAATTCTCAAGAAAAAAAAAACCTGAAAGAATTTACCAACTCCAGACCTGCTCTTTAAGAAGTTCTGAATAGAGTGCTATACCACGAAAACTAACATCAGACAGACAGATATAATAAGACAAAAAATAACCCAGAAAATGACTCCCTTAATGATAGGAACATGTCTGTAAATATTGATAATAACACTGAACATTAATGGAAATATAAGAGAAAGGAGACAATGAGCTCCAGGAGATGTGAAAGTCCTTTCACAATTTGAAAGAAGAAATAGACACTATAAAAAAAGAATTAAACAGAACTGTTTGAGATGAAGAATGTGATACAGGAAATAAAACCTCCCTCGAAAGAATTAAAAGTAGATTAGATCATGCAGAAGATCAAATCTTGAATGTAGAAGACAAAACCTCTGAAAGGATAATCAAAAAGAATGAGAAAACAACCAAGAAAAATGAGGAAACTACAAAGGACCCCAAATAGAATCATCCTCTCCAAGGCATGTCATAGCCAGATTGGCCAAAACCATAGGCAAAGACAAGATACTAAAGTTGACAAGAAAAAAAAAAAACTGTCAAGTTACTTACAAAGTTTATCCCATTAAGCTAACATCGGACCTCTGGTCAGAAACAATGCAGGTTGCAGGTGGCATGGTGTTTAAGGTGCTGGAATTCCTATATGGCCTACTTTGGTTCAAATCCTGGACCTGGTGGCTCTCTCTCTCTCTCTCTCTCCCTCTCTCCCTCTCTCCCTCTCTCCCTCTCTCCCTCTCACCTTCTCTCCCTCTCTCCCTCTCTCCCTCTCCCCTTCTCTCCCTCTCTCCCTCTCTCTCTCTCTCTCTCTCTCTCTCTCTCCATACTCATGTGAAAAAATAATGAGGAATAAATAAAATAAATAATTATTTAAAAAGAAACAATGCAGGCAAGGAAAGAATGAGGAAATATAGTCAAAGTGTTAAGTAAAAAACAATTTCAACCATGAATACTATACCCAGCAAGATTATCCTTCATATGGGGGGGGGAGATTAAAAAATTCTCAAGAAAAAAAAAACCTGAAAGAATTTACCAACTCCAGACCTGCTCTTTAAGAAGTTCTGAATAGAGTGCTATACCACGAAAACTAACATCAGACAGACAGATATAATAAGACAAAAAATAACCCAGAAAATGACTCGCTTAATGATAGGAACATGTCTGTAAATATTGATAATAACACTGAACATTAATGGATTAAATTCTCCGATCAAGAGACACTGACTGGCTGAATGGATAAAAAAATAGAAACCCTCTACCTCTACCTGTTGCCTAAAAGAAAAACACCTTATGGATAAAGACGTACATGTACTAAAAGTGAAGGGCTAGAAAAAAAATATTCCATACAAACAGAAATCAAAAAAGAGCTCGGAAAAAAAAATAATAAAATAAAATAAAATAAAATAAAAAAAGAGCTTGGGACCAGCAGTTAGCCTAATGGCTATGTCGCTGGACTCCCACGTAGTTGCTGGACTCCCACATAGTCGATCGCGGTTCGCATCCCGGACCCAGTGGCTTAGAACTCATGCTGGGTGCATGTGCATGCATGTCCAAGATCCCGAGAGGAGAATGGAGGAGAAGGGATTGCGTCGTGACCATCCCCCCTGGGGGGTGATTTCTTGCTTTCTGTAAATGTCTGGGGAGGCCCCGCCCCCTATAGCGAAAACCTCTCCAAAAAAAAAAAAAGAAAAAAAGACTAAGGCCTCGGTGCCTTTTTCATGCACATCCTTAGTCGGACACCCCCAAAGATTGCTCTCTGAGGAGTGACAACTGCTAGGAATCATCATGCATTTTTATCAAAAATGTGATACATGCAAGTACACGGGAGAGGGGATACTTGTTTCAATTATCACCTCATAAAGTTCTAACAATAGAGAACATAAATTCTATTTTGGGTTGGATTAAGTGTGGGTCTAGTGCAGTTCCACAATTGTTTGTTTGCTGTAGGTGGATCTTTATGGAATGCAGTTTCGGGAAAGTGGCTCCAGCAAGCAGAGATGATTATCAGCTGATGCAGGACAGCAGCCATCTTGTGATTACCGGGAATGATGCTGAGAAAAGAAAATCTCAAGTATAGATATTAGTTCTTATGGATCTTAATAAAGAATGATACCTATATAGTTTTATAGGGATCTAAAACTTAATTTAAGGAATCCTAATATATTTATCTATTTCACTTGGTGAGGGTGGGGGTGTCCTGGGCCAGTTTTGGCCTAATCCTATTTTAGGTAAAGAAAAGATTATCTTTAAGTTTATGTTAAATGTATCTTGAAGGGCCTTCCAAAGGTCAAGAAGATTTCTGCCTATATGTGACTTTATCACACTCTCTATTGTGACTGTCCGGAGTAAAGCATTGTAATTAACAGTAGGTGATCAGGGTCGAGGGGAGTGGTCAGGGGACTTTTGGGAAAATCTCATCACATACTCAAGAGAGCTATGTAATTTTTAGGGGGTCAGACGGGGTGGTCGATTTCCAGCCAGGCTACCACAGTTTTCTCGAGCAAATAGCAAGCAGCCTTGCTGACATGCTAATTCGACCTAAGTTTTATTCCTAGATCAGGGTGGCGGGGGGCAGGGGTACACAGCAGCGGCCTTGCCAATGTGCTGGCCCGACCTAAGAGGTAAAGGTCAAAAGCTCAAAACAGATCCTGGGGCCCTACCAGGTTGGACTCCTCCACATATAATCTACCAAGTTTGAATCAGAGGACGTAGAAAGCCTGAATAGACCTATAACAAGCCATGAGATTGAATCAGTAATAAATAACATCCCGACAAAGAAAAACCCAGGTCCTGATGGTTTCAATTCTAAATTCTGCAACACTTTTAAGTAAGAGGTATCCCCTGTCCTACTCTTTTTCTCTAAAGATCCAAAAGAAAGGAGACCTCCCACATTTATTTTATGAAGCATCCATCATCTTCATTCTCAAAGTAGATATAGAGATGACAAAAAAGAAAATGTACAGACCAAAACCTCTGATGAGTATAGATGCAAAAATTCTCAACAACATACTTGCAAATCATATCCAACAACATATAAAAAGGATTATTTATCGTGACCAGGTAGGCTATATTCCAGGGATACAAGTGTGGGTCAACATATACAAAATCATAAACATAATACAGGATATTAACAAAAAGAAAGATTAAAACCATATGATCACTTAAGTTGGTACAGAGAAAGTATTTGATAAAATACAACATACCTTCCTGATTAAGACCCTTATTTTGGTATAGAAGGGTCATTTCTCCACACAATAAAAATCATATATGAAAAACTGATAGCTAACATTATACTGAATGGGGAAAAGCTGAAAGATTTTCCACTAAAAACTTGTACTTGACAAGGATGCCCACTTTCTCCACTTCTTTTCAATATAATTCTGGAAGTCTTAGCCAATGCAATCAGAAAAGAGAATAATATAAAAGGCATTCAAATAAGCAAAGAAAAGTTGAAAATATCTATATTTGCAGATGACATAATAGTATACTTAGAAGACTCAAAGGTTTCCATGGAAAAGCTTCTCGAAGTAAAATATGAATAGAATAAAGTGGCAGATACAAAACCAACATCCAAAAATATATAGCGGTTCTATATACAAATAACAAGTTGAATGAGGTAGATCTGAAGAAAAGAATCCCTTTTACTATAGCTACAAAATGTATAAGATACCTAGGGATTAAACCTAAATAATGAAGACAAAGAGCTTTAGAAAGAAAACTATGACAATTTTATTTTTTTAGCATCTTTTTATTTTTTTAATATTTTTATTTCATTTTTATACTTTCAATCACATTATTTAGCTTACAAAGTGAATATTCCAATATGTGAACATTTCTCCCTAGTCCAGTTGATAAAACTATAAAATTATCTTCAACAGATAATATCACATTTCTTTGTCCCATTAAAAAAGATATTGAAAATGACACAAAAAAGTGGAAGGATATTCCATGTCTTTGGTTTTGAAGAATTAGTATAATCAAAATGGCAATTCTACCCAAATTAATCTATATATTTAACACAATTCCAATCAAAATGCCAGAGAAATTCTTCACAGGTCTACATAGAATTTGTCCAGAATCATAGAATAGCAAAGCATATCCTGAGCAAGAGTGGAGTGGGTGGCATCTCACTCCCTGACCCCAAAATATACAATAAAGTTGTGATAATCAAACAGGATGGTATTGACACAGAAACAGATGGGTGGACCAATGAAATAGAATAGAGACCCCAGAAATAAACCCCAAAACTTACAGCCAACTGATTTTTGACAAAGGATACCAGTCAATCCAGTGGTAAAAGGAAAACCTCTTTAGCAAATGGTGCTTAAAAAAAATAAAAACCAGTATCCATCTGCAAAAAGAAGAAACTGAATCCCTATCTTTCACCATTAACAAAAATCAATTCAATACGGATCAAATATCTGAACCTAAGACCTCAAACTATAAAACTACTGGTGGAAAAATCTGGGAAGTTCTGGGAGACATTGGGATAGGCAAATACTTCTTAAATAAGACTCCCAAAGCACAGCCAAACTCCCTAAAATAGACATGTGAGACTATATCAAATTAAAAAGTTTCTGCACAGCAAAGCATACAATAATTAGTGTGAACTGACAAACACAGAATGGGGGAATATTTTTGTAAACTATGCCTCAGATAAGGGACTGATAACCAAATACACAAGGATCTCAAGTGGCTTACTCGCCCTCCCCCCCAAAAAATGATTAACCAAATTAAAACATGGGAAAATGAGCTGAACAAAAATCTAAGGAAGACATACAAACAGCTAAAAAGCATATTAGGAAATGTTCAATATCCTTTATCATAAGGGAGATGCAATCAAAACCACAGAGATATCACTTTTTTTTCTTTGAGAGGTTTTTTGCCATGGGGCATGTGCACTCGCCAGACAGACAGAGACAGAGAGGCAGAAAGCGAGAAATCACCCCCCAGGGGGGATGGCCACGCACAATCCCTTCTCCTCCATTCTCCTCTTGGGATCTTGGGTATGCACGCACACATGCCCGGCATGAGTTTTAAGCTACCCGGTC
>NW_006207624.1:535283-554296 GCF_000334495.1 Tupaia belangeri chinensis
CCTTAAAAAAAAAAAAAAAAAAAAAAAAAAAAAAAAAAAAGACAGTCTGAGTTTGACATGTCAGAAATCCCACCTCAGGGTCTTTGTATTTTCTGTTCTCTATGCCTCCAATGTTTATCTTCTGAATGTTGACATAACTTGCACCTCTGTTCTTTTGGGCATCTGCTCAAATGTCACTAATAGTGAGACCTAAATGAATACTTGATATATAGGATAGAAATCCCCATTCCCTCCCTCTTAACTCTCCAGTCCTTTAATTGGCCTTCTTTTTCTTCTCCATAGCACTTAGCAACTCCTGGAATGTTATTTTTTATTGTTATTTGGTTATTTTTATTGTCACTTTTTTCTGTCAAAGTAATGGAAGCTTCATGAGGACTGACCATGAGCAAAATAAATACATGAAATATATGATATATTAGATGGTAATAAATGTGGTGGAGAAACTAGAGGAGGGAATGCATAAAGGGAGCACTAGTGTCAGAGTAAGGAATGCTATTTTTATGCCAGAGGACATGTGTTCAATAAGTCCAGTGAATGGACGATGTTGACTTCCTGCTGTCACTAATCTCTGGGTTACCTGCTCATACTTGGATTGTCAGTTTATCAACTATATAACCAACCAGCTTCTTTTCTGCATTAAACTCCCTGTCATGAGTATTTGGTAGTTTGTTTTCTCAGTTAGAACTTGACTATAAACTGATTAGTGGAAATGTAGCCAGTGATTTAATGTGAGTAAATGACAGGCTCCTCGGTCTCTTGATAAAGTAATGGGGGACAGCCCCTGAAAAGGTGTTTTGTAGCAGTTGAGAAGTGAAAGGAGCACAGGGACAGGCAGTCTGATGCTACACTTACATCCAGTTTGATTCCTCAGGACCCCACTTCCAGGGCAGCACAGCCCCACATTCTAGAAAATCTTGATTGGGAGATACAGGCCATGAGGTTAATTTTATCTTTTGTTCTTACAGTGACCAAGACCCCTGTGCCTGTCAGATACCGGACCATTACTATCTTTTTCTATGGCGCATCAGATCCCTTCTACTCTGCCAGCCCCCACCCCTCACACACACACACACACACACACCAGATATAGTAGCCACCAGGACTTATATTGCTGAGGATTTTATTGTGGAGGATAATACAGGAGAGCAGCTTCAGTACGTGGAACTGTAGTCCTCTCCAGCTACCTGGGTCCCAGATGGTTTGGGAAGGCATCGTGGGTTCCTGGAAAGATTGTGAGATTATCGCTGGTGTTTGAGGTAGCTAATCAACATAGGGGGAACATGTAGTTGGTCGATGGCTTGTGGCTGGCCGGCCTGCTGCAGGGCTCTGCGGATAACTAAACGGGCCTGTGACTGGAGCAACCGTGGAGTGGCTGCAGCAAGAAGAAATAGGTCGTGAGGAGCAGTTCTCAGCATATTCTTTCCCCCAAGTTTTCATCTGACCTGCCCTGATTACTACACCCTAATGCCCTCTCCCTTCTAAGAAGGCTCCCTGTCTCCCCAATGCATGATGCCAATGGGGACATACCGAAGCACATAGACGGCATGCTCAAGGTCACAAAACAGTCATTGGCAGAACCGGGAATAAAAACTGGGCTAGTGCTACCCATCCCACCCATTTCATCTTAGTGGTCCCTTCCCTAATATGGAATCTATAATCTTTTCTCCATTGAGGCCCCAGGAGAAGAAGGAAAATGGAGTTCTCTCCAGTTTATCCCAGAGGATTGGCTTGGACCATGCTTTGGGGCCTTGGATCTCGAAGCCAAGAGGACAATGGGCTGCCTTGCTCACCTCGGGCCTGAAGCAGCAATGCAATGCCTTTATCATCTCGTGAGGTGAGGTCCAAGGAGAGATTTGGAAGGTAGATGTTGGCACCAAAATCAATTAACAGTTGGATATACTCTGGCTCACAATTATGGTGGAGGCAGATTTCGAGAAGGGTGCGGGGCTGTGGGACACGAGCCAATAGGTCCTGGTCTGTGCAGTTGTAGTCAGGGTCTGCTCCATGTAGCAAAAGCAAGCGGAAACAGTCAAGGTGCTTATAAACTGCAGCCAAATAGAGGGGGCCAGAACATGAAGCTATGTTTGAAGCCCAGATTGATACTTTAGCCTTGACATTGGCCTCTGCACCATGGTCTAGAAGTTCCTGCAGGATACCAACAGCCCCATCACGGGCAGCTGTGAGCACAGGAGAACAGTTGTTGTAGATGCTACCACCAGGACAGGCACCAGCTTCCAAAAGCACACGCACACAGTCCAGATGGCCATGACTGACAGC
Organism: Tupaia belangeri chinensis; assembly: GCF_000334495.1. Taxonomy (NCBI): domain Eukaryota; kingdom Metazoa; phylum Chordata; class Mammalia; order Scandentia; family Tupaiidae; genus Tupaia; species Tupaia belangeri. The sequence continues at coordinate 537,561 of NW_006207624.1, forward strand.
AGTAAAAAGTGGTGTCTGTGCCTTGACATCCAAGCTGTCAACATCAGCGCCATGTGCCAGAAGGACCTGTAAACAGCTCAAGTGGCCATAAGAAGCAGCCAAGCGCAAGGGTGTCCCAGGAACACCCCAGCCACTCCTGCTGTTAATGAAACGTTTGTACTGTTCCTGGCGCAAAAGCTGATCCAAGGTATAGGAGTCATTGTCATATACTGCTTGACTGAGAGCCTGCTTCTCCCCTGTGTCAGTGTCCTCCTCCTCCTTGTCAGGCTGCAGGAGGGAGAAGATCTTCGTGATGTCCATGAGGCTCATCTTGGCTGTTTGGAACAAGACTATTCTCATTATGAGCAGGAAGGTATGCCAGATCTGTGGGTGATCAAAAAATCAGTAGAAACTGAGGGTCTCCATGAAAAGTTTGAATGCCAACCTACTTGAACCCCTTGCACCATACTGTTCACCACCAAGCCTCTCATTCATGGATCTCCTGCTTCTCACTTCCACTGACTTATTTCAGGTCCGAGAAATGGCCAACCAAGCAACTCAGGTCATTTTACAGTTTGGTGTCTTTGCATAAACTATTCTGCCTGCCCCTTAAACTCTTACTTTGGGAAGCTTTCCCTAATCTCCTCCTCCTGCTCAGGAGTTCCAAAAGATCACAACTAGACTTCAGCTATGAACAATTTAACAACTTCCCCACTATATTCCCACTTATCTATGCTCCAGTAGTGTGTAAACTCCAGGGTCAGGAATATGTATCCATATTGTATTCTTCTACTCTCAGTAGGGCCCACAACATGGCTAGAGATACATCTTACTCACTTCAGAATGTGTGGATTAACGAGATGGCTCCAGCTTGAAAGTTGTTAGACGAACAGAATGGTGCTTTTTGGCATCAAGCTGTCATTCCTGAGCATTCTGAAATTAGTTTCATGGGGCAGGCCCTCAACATCACTTCTTGGCCATTTAATAGAGTTCAAGTTCTTCACAATCCCCCATATGTAGCCAACTCTCCCTCTCCCCAGCCTTCTGTAACTGCCCTCTGACTGGTCCCCATGCTTCAGAAACAGAGGTGCTCAAGAAATGGGTGTCGAATGGCATTTATTGATTAAATGAAGAGGTGACATTACAAAGAACACACTTTAAGCACAATAAATATGTGGGGAGTCTTCAAAAAGTTCATGAGAAAATGTGTATTATGAAAAAAGTATGCATGGATTTCAACTTTTTTGTATCAAAATAAACTTGTATACTTTAATTTTCTCAGAAACTTACATTATTTTTCTGTTATTATGCCAGAGAATATGTGCACATATAAGAGAGAAAAGTATCCTCCAATGGGGCCTGGTCATACTGCAATCTCCTCTCCTCCAGTTTTCCTTCCTGTCAGGATCCCAGGCACACACATGCATGCATTTGGCATATGAAGTCACTGGGGTCAGGACTCAAACCATGGTTGGCCACATGGGATTTGGGAGTGTGTAAACACTCATTTGCTGTGCCATGGCACCAGCCCTCTAGAAACTTTTGAAATCCCCTAGCATATGGCAGAAAATGGTCAAATTTTTCAAGGCAAATTCTCTTCTCTGGTGACAACTGGTTTCTTTCCCAGGACCACAAGGTCTCTTTGTTTGCCATCGTCTCCTCTGAACCAATTGCTTCCTTATCCCTCTAGACCAAGCCTTTTCCCACACTCTCTGCCTGACCTAGCCTAGAGCCTTACCTTAACTTTCAATTCTTCTCTCCCTATAATACTCAAGTCCTACAAAATCACTTATGGCCCAATGACTGATTCAACCTAATCCCTGATTTTACCAGTCCTGTTACTAGTGCTCCAAAGTCAAGGTCACTCACCTTAGTTTGGAATGTCATTGGGGTGAACTTGCAGGGTTTTCAGAGCTCAATTCTTCCTTCTTCTCCCATACCCTGCAGCCAAGATCTCAAGGCCTCATACCTCCTTTAATTTAGTGTCTATTCCCACCCCTCTTTGTTATCCTGGGGCCTTAAGTACTTACCTCACAGAAAGAAAATTGTGAGGTGGGTGGGTGGGGTCACCTAAACTTTAGGCCCCTCTTTGCCTGCCAGCATCAGCTCAATATATGGTCTTATTGTTCATTCATTCTGAGGTACCATGAAAAGGATACAATTTTGGAGATCAGACAGACCTAAGTTTACAAATCAGCTCCCCCAGTTCCTAGCTGAGTAACCTTGGGCAAATCTCTTTCCTTCTTCGGGACTCAGGTCACTCATATGTAAAACAGAAATGCCTCATGAGGCTGTTAGGAAGAAGATAGCTACCAAATATTAGATCTTCAAAGATGAGATTTCTTTCTCCTTCAGCCTTCTCACATTGGGTCCTTCCACTCAACCATTTTAGGAAAAAAAAAAAACAAAAACAAAAAAAAAAAAACACACGACTAAACTAAAACCTTCCAGAATCTTTTGTCCCACTCTAGCTAACTTTCTGTCTCTCCTTTCTTCATCAAACTTATCTGAGAGTTGTCAACTTCCCTACTTTACATTCGTTTTTCTACCCTCTGCACTCTGGTGCCACCTACCCTCAATCATACACCAAGAAAGCTCTTAAAAAGGTAATCCTTATGGCTAAACCCTTTGCTCTGTCCTCCATTCTCTTCTATCCAGTCCCAAATATTTAGCTTTACCTGATTACAAGCCTATCACTCTGAGTCTTCAGCTCTCTTTTCAGCACCAGGCATGTATCCACTAAATCTCTCTTTTTTTTTTTTTGAGAGTTTTTTTGCTATAGGGCACATGCGCTCGCCTGACAGACAGAGAGAGACATAGAGACAGAAAGCGAGAAATCACCCCCCGGGGGGATGGTCACGCCACAATCCCTTCTCCTCCATTCTCCTCTCGGGATCTTGGGCACGCATGCACACGCGCCCAACGTGAGTTTTAAGCCCCCGGGTCCAGGACGCAAACCGCGGTCGACTACGTGGGAATCCAGCGACATAGCCATTATGCTAACTGCTGGTTCCCTCCACTAAATTTCTTTAGGCACTTCAGAGTAAGTAGTATCATACTTATACTACTACCACAAAATTTCACCCATATCTTAGCCCTCACCATCTACCTGGTCAACCAAACCAGAATCTCAAGGTTTATCTTAGTCCTCTTACCTCTCTGTCCCATTTCCATTCAAGTCCATCAAGTCCTGTGGATTTTACCTCTTAGGAACTTCTGCAGACCACCTTCCCTTCTCAGGGTCCATCTCCATTGCCAGTGCTTTATCTGGGCCTCCCACTGTCTTTGCCTCAACAGTTATAGTAGTCTCCTAAGTAGTCTTTTCAGTATTTTCTCTGGGGCCAGCAAGTACTTAACCAATACAGTGGTTAAGTGCTGTGCAGAAGAAGATGGATCCCACATAGCCAATCAGGGTTTGAACCCTGGCCCTGGTGGCTTGAAAAATACACCAGTCATGCATGTGTGGGCCTAAGATCCTGACAAGATGGAGATCTGGAGGGAAAAGAATTGTGGTGTGACCAGGCTCCATTGGGTGGTCATGAATGCACATGTGACCTCTGGGATAAAAATAATATATATATTTTTTCTCCACATTGTAGCTGAAGTGATAATTTTAATATACAAATCTGTTCTGTATCAATCATGTTTTAAATTTAATAGCTTCTCTTTTATTCAGAGTACAGCACAAATGCCTTAGCCCAGCTCCTGGGTACTTTGTGAGCAGAACTTGGTCAACCAGAATCAGCATAAGGGAAGGGGAACCATGGCTGTCCATATACATCATGCTTTTGTCTGCTGTATGCACTTCCACCTGACAAGTTAGTTTCTTCAGAGTCTGTGCTCCTAGATCACTATAGCAGTCATTACATTGAATTGTATCTCCTTCTGTGTATCGTTTTGCAGATGGAAAGAGAATATGGGATAGAAGTAAAACATGGGTCTGGAGTTCTGCTTTAGTCCCAGTTCTACCATTTAGTAGCTGTGTGATAGAGGAGGTCACTTAATATTTCTGTGTCCATTTCTTCATTGGTAAAGAGAAAATAATATAGTACCTGCATTGATGGTGGTTGTTAGGATTAAATGAATTAACACATAATAAGTTCTTAGAACTGTGTCTGAATGTAGTTTATTATCAGTAACTAACTGTGATTCTGACTATTACCAAGGTCTTCACTTTATATTACTATTGTTCCCTACTTAATGTCCTAGAAATTCAAAGTTGGAATGGACCTTGCAGCTCATTTAATTTAATTTATTCAACTTAGAGATAGAGAAAACAGGGACCAGAGGGAAGCAGGAACTTCCCTTAGGTCACATGGCTACTGTTGTCAATTGTCCTATTAACAAGAACTCAGAACACACCTATAATTTTGTGTTTTTGAGAGCTAGTCACATAGGGGACCAGCAGTTAGCGTAATGGCTATGTCACTGGACTCCCATGTAGTCAACCGTGGTCTGAGTCCCAGACCCAGTGGCTTAAACTCATGCTGGACGCATGTGTGTGCATGCCCAAGATCTTGAGAGGAGAAGGGATTGTGGCGTGGCCCTCTGCGTCCTATAGCAAAAACCTCTCCCTCTGTGTCCTATAGAAAAAAACCCCCAAAAAAAAAAAAAAAAAAGCTACTCACATAGTAGGATAGGTAATATTTTGTGGATGAAAGAAACCAAGGGTGGGAAAGTAAGTGATTTCCTAAGTGCTTGAAATGAAGGTAATAGCAGGGTTAGATATAAACTGCACATTTCACTCTTCCCTATCCTGTTTTTTTGTTTGTTTGTTTGTTTGTTTTATATTGCAACATGGAACACAAGCACATACCCTCCCTTTTTATTTTTTTTGCTTAAAATAATTTAATTGCAAATGAGTTAATTCCTTACCAACCCCAATCCCAGCTAACCCTACAGATCTTTTTTCCATAGCAAATTAGATACCAACTGGTAAATAAAGAGAAAAAAAAATTAGAATGTCTATCAGATTATACAACTATAGACACCAATTCTCATAACTTAGTACATTAAAAAAAAGCAAAAACATTTAATGGGTACAAAAATGGAAAATTATCTGTTGATTATAAATGTATATGGCAATATCTTTGACAAAACTAATATATAATGTATTCATGCTGGAAAAATAATTTTGTATGCTGGAAGATTACAGTGAATTAATGAAAAAATCCAATTTAAAAATGCTTAGCTAGTTAATTAAATCACATTCTTATAGGATGTTTAGAAAAACAGAACTTGGGACCAGCAGATGGTATAGCAGTTATATCACTGGACTGCCACATGACTGGCCACAATTCCAGTCCTGGACTTGGTGGCTTGAAAATTATATTGGCACATGTGCATACATGCCCAAGATCTTGGGAGGAAAATGGAGGAGAAGAGATTGTGGTCATTCCCCATAGGGGTGGTTTCTCACTTTCCCACTCACAGTATCTCTCTCTCTCTCTATCTGGTGAGTTCATGTTCCCTAAGGCAAAAACCTCTTAAAACATACACACACACACACACACACACACACACAAACACAACTGAAAATCCACCAATTTCTTCTTATATTAATATACAAGGACTTCATGAGATAAAAGATGTTATTCAGAGATTGTGTCTTCTCTCATTTAATATACATTATCTGTGATTACTAGTGAAATTATAAAAATCACTGTTACTGTAAGTAGTCAATAAATGAAGCTTATTTCAGGCTGAAGATTACCTAAGAGTATTTATTATTGGAGTCTGTGAGTCTCCTCCTTCTTGCTTCAAGTAGTCATATTTTAGCTCCCAGGAGCCTCAGCTTTTGAAGGTCATGATGAATGCCAGGGACTTTGGTAATGAAAGGTTCCCTTGCAAAATATTTCTTCTGACAGTCCTTAAGGATCCCCTTCTTACTATTTTATTTTGGAGACTGGGGTCAGAGAAAATGAAGAGGGCAGGGATTAGCAGAAAGAAATGCTGAGGCTCTCACCAAGGTTATACCATGAGGCCATAGCAGAGCCCACATCATACAATGAACCTTCAGAGGGTGATCAAGTTATGGCCACTGCCTGGCTTTGGCACTCGAGTAAATTGTGCCTCCATTAGATATGGGTAAGAAAACCTAGCCAGTCTATTGTGTAACCTCACCTTGCTATAGTTTATTAATCAGAGTTGTGTACCCACTGTGTGCAATGAGTCTCTTCCTTATCCCCAAAATGCAGGAGTTATAAACCTTTTATTAACTAAAATAAATTTGTTATGATATTGGCTCTTGAGGCAAATTGATAAAGTCTGTGGATCCCTTTGAGAGTTACTTTTAGTACATAAAATAAAATAAAATGCATAGGATTAAAGGAAACCAATTATATTAAAATACTGCTATCAAAATATTTTAAAATGTGTGATATACCAATAGATGTTCCCTATTAACACATAAGAAAACAAGACCTTGTTTTGTTAATAATGTCTAAGTGTCAATGACACTTCAAGGTCTCTACCATAACTAAAATATGAAAAAAGAAATGTCTGTGATTTCTCCTGGTGACCAAGTTACAGGAATTGGTAATACTACTGTCACTATTTTTTGCCTGCATTCATCTCTGAAGGAAATGATAAACTTCAGTTAGAGGTTAGGAGGAAAAAAATATTTGCCCATCCTAGTTTCTGAATCCGTTGAATTCTATCTAGGGCCCTCCTGGTGTCTGTGAATCTAAGTTAAAAACTTTCAGAGGAGTGACTTATTTCCTTGTGCCCTGGAACATTCCTTCAGGCATTAGTAGACTATTGTTAATCTTCACCCTCCTCCTTCCACTCTGTGGAGCTCTACCCTTAAGTCTTTAAGTCCACTCCACTGCACCCACAAACACAGACTCAACACTACCCAGAGACCCATACACCAAAAAAACTCTTTGCCCTCCTTGTAGTTATGGCAATTGCCCTCAAGAAGTAGGTCCCTTTAGACCCAAGGGCCTAGGCAGTCACACCCCTCTTGACATAGACAAGGCAGGAAATTGGCATAGTATTCCTTCTTCCTGGGTGAGTTTCCCTACTGACCTTCCAGAAGTCCCCAGGCCCCAGATGCAGCAGAACAGCCTGAGAAGGGTGGTAGTCACCAGTCTGTGGCCCACAGGACTCACTCCTCCCAGATGGCCTGTGGTCCTTGGCTTTAGGTACTCTGAGGCGGCGCTGCCTTGGGTTGCTGCCACGGCCCCTCTGCAAAGCACTCCGGCCCTGGTGACCCCTGGGCGGGAGCCCTTACTGCCCCAGTCTGAAGTAGTCAGGGGCCCTCGGTTCCTACTGTTAACAATGTCGCAGAAAAGCTAGGCATCTGTTCCCTAGTCTGACTGGGTCCAGGAGGCTAATTTTAGGCTACCCTCCCCCACCTTCCCTGGGCGGTGTTATCTTACTGGAACCATTCTGGGAGTGATCCCAGGGAGAGAAGAGGGGCACCCTCAAGGAAGTCCTGGACTGACAGATTGACAGGTGCCTGGAGAGGCTGTCTCTAGCTCCCAGCACCACTGCCCCTCATCACTCAAATAGGTGCCAAGGTGAGAACTCCGAGATATAGCTGTTCCCATGTCTTCACCAAGGGACCAGAGAAGGCAAAGCCTCACCTAGCACATCTTCTTCCACTCTGAGTCCTCTTTTATTTCTCTCCTGAATTTAGCTTCTGTGAGTTTCCTTCTATTCCTTTCTGGAGGGCCCAGTTACACTCTGCCTTCCCCTCCCCACAGCCCCCCAGACTGCAGAGGAGAGCGAGAAGAAACTTCTGTACTTGAATGTGCTCTCAGTTAGCTTTGTTAATTTTTAAGAAGAAAGACCCAGATCATTTACAAAGACCTCCTCAATCCACTAACCCACCAGGCTCAGTCTGAATAAAATGTCCATCAGCCTCACACTCTTCTCACTCCTAAGGCAGAACCACCAGATTAATGAGTGCAACACTGGGAACTTTGTCAAAAGCTCAGCTCTTAAGTGTTATCATTTTAAAGCTAGCCAGTGGCATAGTGGTTAAGGTGGTTGGATCCTACATGGCCAACTGCTTGGTCTGAGTCCTTAGCAGCTAAAAAAAACATGCCTTTTGCATGTACATGTGCCCAAAATCTGGAGAGGACAATGGAAACATGCATATTAAAAGAAAAAAAAAAGTCAGTATCCTTTTATCTCTCTGGTTGCCTTTAAATGAGGGAAGTTGTGGGAGCTACCTTTAGAAATACTCATGTTATCTATTTTAAGTGTCATAAAAAAGAAACTGGGAGCCAGTATCCTACTTCTCTCTGGGAGGAAAAAAAACAGCTTAGTATTAGGTATACAAACACCACCACAATCAATCTCAACAAGTCTGAGAACTCTTTAAGGAGAAACTATTAAGTAGCACTATGTATAAGGTTCTAGATGCAGGAAGAGCACAGAGAAAGGTAAGACCCTAAAGAGGGCAGCTTTTTAGCAAAGAGAGACATGGGAACAATTATGTTTCACATAATGCAAAAATACTAGAACTGAGTCAGCAGGCAGCATGAAGGTTAAGGTGGCTAGATCTTACATAACTGACTGAGAGGTCTGAGTCTCAGACCAGCAGCTTGAAGAACACATGCTCAAAATCCTGAGAGAACAGAGAAGGAATTGTGGCAATAGCCATCCCCTCACTGCACCCCACTCGAGGGGTGGGAGGTTCTCACTTTCACTCTCTCTCTAGCAAGTGCTTGCACACTATAACAAACAAACAAACAAATAAATAAATAAAATGCCAGAACTAAAAGCTTTCCTGGGTGCCAGCGAGTATTCTGTGTTCATGTCAATCTCCCAAATTAGTTGTAAAACAGTTATTTTCCTCCAAACAGACTCCAGTCTACACAGAACACTGATTCCAAGACACCAGATCCCTTATCTTTCCCTTTTTACTCACCAGGAAAGAAAAGGTTTCAGTTAGGAGGAACAAAAAGCCAGTGAAGGGACCAAAGATGTAGATGTAGGATAAAGCACCAGCAGCCCTGTTTCACATGATTATTTTGGTGTTAGAATCTGTATATTGAAAAGGAGTGCCCACATTTCTTTTTCTTTTTTTTTTCTTTCTTTTTTTTTCTTTTTCTTTTCTTTTTTTTTTTTTTTTTTTTTTTAGTTTTTTTTTTTTTTTAGGGCACAATGCCCCCACCCTCACCAGAGAGAGAGAGAGAGAGACATAAAGCAAGAAATCACCACCCAAAGAGGATGGCCACACTGCAATCCCTTCTCCTCCATTCTCCTCTCGGGATTTTGGGCACATACAGACACGTGCCCAGCATGAGTTTTAAGCTGCCGGGTCCAGAACTTGAACTGCTGTTGACTATGTGGGAGTCCAGTGACATAACCATTATGCCATCTGCTGGTACAAGGAATACCTACATTTTTAAGAGCTATTCAATGACTTCAGCCTAAATACTTCTAATAATACTGTACTCTCTAAATCCTCTAGAGGTAGCACATCTCATTTGCTGTTGGGCACCTCTGCCCCTCTTTCTGCTAAGCTCATATTTACATCTATAAAGTACACCTTTATAGGTTATCCTACCTTCTACTGACCCTTAGTACCCCAGAGAATATGGTCACTTTGTGCTAAAACGGTCTTCTAGGGGTCTGAACTCAGGGATCCTTTCCTCCATATCACCTTGTCTCAGGAAAAACAGCTCCGGTTCCTTCAACTAATTTGTTTGAAGCTAGTTTCAATCCAGTTTCTTTTTCACACTAATGAAAGTGCCAGGGATCTTACAGGAAGTAGATGAATCTTTTGGAAAATGTCAGAATGTCCTCATGTGATCACAGACTGTAAAGATCAGAAACATAAAAAAGCATATAGCTTCAGCAAAGTCTTAGTCAGAGATCTACAGCAGATCATTGTCCAAGGCCTCATGCAAGCCTTATTAGCAGTCACTAAATAAGCTATTATGACGCTGAAGATGACAGAATGCAGAATTTTTCAAGAATAAGCTTTTACTGAGATCATTGTAGATGCCCATGGAGTCGTAAAATTAATAGAGATCTCATATATATGTTATCCAGTTTCTTCCAATGGTAACATTATATAAAACTATAGCACAGTATCACATGTATGATATTGACATCTCATTCAGATTTCTTACCCTCTGCCATTTCCCACCCTCCTCCCACATTGTCTCTGGTACCTATAGTTGTTTTCTATTCTTCCCCCCCCCATTTGGTTGATTCACAAAAATCATAATCTAAATACTTAAAATTAAAATTCAACTGATACATACACATCTCTGAACACATGTCTAATTTTAGGTATGAAATTCCATGAGTAGAATGAACATACTATAAAGTAGCACCTAGCTCAGGCTATATAGCTTACTGAAATCCTTAAATAGGTATTATTATTATGATTATTTAAAAAATATGTATATACATTTTTTAATTTCAAGAAAGGCAGTTATAGCTTTAATAAACCAAAGGAAAAAAAATGTTGAGTAATTTGCTTCAGACTTAAAGCCAGGAAACAGGTGAGGATTCTGTTCAAACAGTAGGTACATGAAACTATTGACGTCTTAAGAGAAGACACAAATCCTTAAATCTGGAAAACACAGCATAGAAGAAAATAAGTCATGTTTTAGTCAAAATTCATAAAATTCTATTTCACCAACTCAGTCTCATCTAATTAATCTCTTCTGTTGTGGTCCAATCTTTCCATTTAGCTTCTGAAATACAGCATTTTTTTTTTCTAGAGAGGTTTTTTGTTATAGGGCACGTGCGCTCGCCAGACAGAGAGAGACAGAGAGATAGAAAGGGAGAAATCACCCCCCAGGGGGGATGGTCATGCCACAATCCCTTCTCCTCCATTCTCCTCTTGGGATCTTGGGCACACACGCACATGCGCCCTGCGTGAGTTTTAAGCCACCGGGTCCCAGACGTGAACAGCGGTTGACTACATGGGAGTCCAGTGACATAGCCATTATGCAAACTGCCGGTGCCGGTCCCAAAATACAGCATTAAACTCTGGACTTGTCCCTATTATTAAGTTGTCCATTTTCTTGGTTGTTTTGAAGTCTACTTTCTTTTTTTTCGGGGGGGGGGGGGGGCATTTAATTTTACTGACATAGCACTCCCTTGAGAACTTCTTGGAGATCTGGTCTGGTGCTGGTGAATTCTTTCAGGTTTTGTTTATCTGGGAATGATTGTGTCTTTTCTTCCCAAATGAATGATAACCTTGCTGGGTACAGAATTCTTGGTTGAAATTGCTTTTCCCTTAATACTTTGAATGCATTTTCCCATTCTTTCCTCTTTTGCATTTTTTCTGATGAGAGGTCTGCCGTTAGTCTGATGGTATACCCTTTGTAGGTAACTTGCCGTTTTTCTCTTGCCAGTCTTAGTATCTTGTCTTTGTCTGCACTTTTTGTCAATCTGGTTATAATGTGTCTTGGAGATCTTCTAGGGTTGATTCTATTTGGAGTCCTTTGTATTTCTTGGGTCTGAATCTTTGAATGCTTCTCTAGGTTTGGAAAGTTTTCTTGCAGGATTTCATGGAATATATTATCAATGCCCTTATTAGTCTCTTCATCTTTTAGGATACCGATTATCCAGATGTTTGGACATTTAATGGTCTCTCATGTATTATTCTCATTTTCTTTTTGGCTATTTCCTCAGTCTTTGTGGTGGATTTTTCGAGGCCAGTGATTCTGTCTCCTACATCTGAGATTTGATCTTCTGTATGAGCTAGTCTGCTTTTAATACTTTCAAGGGAGGTTTCAATTTCCTGTATTACAGTCTTCATCTCTAACAGTTCTATTTAATTCTTTTTTTATTATGTGCATTTCCTCTTTCAGATTGTGCAAGACCTTCCTCACCTCCTGGAACTCATCAGCTCTTTTCTCGTGTGTCTTCTGGAGTTCACTGTCTCTCTTGTCTTGCATCTCTGTTAGCTTTGTCACTATGAATATTCTATATTCTTTATCAGACATTTCTGTAAGTTACATTGTGCTGTCTGTGGTTGAAGAGCAATTATTCTTTTTCCCTGAGGAGAGAATTTTCTTGGTTTCTCATATTTTTTGTGCCCCTGCAGTGATTTCTGATCATCTGATGGATTATGTGTTTCTTCCTTATTTATTGAAGTTTAATCTGACCATTCAGAGATGTGCAGGAGGAGGTGATCCACAATCTTTTTCCATTCTGTTTTTCTCCCTTTGTGCATCAGATTCAGTGGGAATTGAGGAATATTCTGACCCTAACAGTATTCACATTATTTGGCTATGGTTCACTTAAACCTGTCTAGACACTCAGTGTGTGCAGGCTGAGCAGTAAAGTGATGAAGGGAAAAGAAAAAAAGGAAAAGAAAACAGATGAAGAGAAAAAAATTAAAAAAAGAAAAGCAATAAAAGTTACTTTTTCTTTTTAAATAATTAAAAAGCAAAAAATGAAAATCACATGGTGCTTATTTTTTACAGCTCAAGTTCAGTAAGCATCTCAGAAGATGTGAGTTTTTGGCCTCTCCTAAATGGGAGGGGAAAGACAAGAATTAGTACCATAAAGGAGGGGTTGAGAGTCAAGAAAATACTTTATCTTAAACAAATAAAAATAAAAAATAAGAAAAAAATAAGAAAATTTTTAAAAATGTAAAGAGAGATAGAGACAGAGTGAGACAGAGAGAAGGATGCAGAGGTCCTACTACTTTCTAGATATGGATCTGGAGGTTGAAGTCTCAGCAGAAAATCTTCAGTAGTCAGCCTTATTCCTGAAAATTATTTTTCACAGCTCAAGTTCAGTAAGCATCTCCCTGTGGGTATTTATTTGTATACATTTTATCACATGTCGGTTCTTAGGTATACCACCTAAGACATTATACAGAATAATTATATCCCAATAAGGCTACCCTATGTTGCCTTTTTATAGTCACATCAATTTCTTTCTCACTCTTCCCACTTTGGTCTCTAACCTCTGGAAACCACTATTCTGTTCTCCATTTATATCATTTCAAAATTAAAAAAATGAGGGACCAGCAGGTGGTGTGGTGGTTAAGGCACTGGACATTCCTACATGGCCTACCACGGTTCAAGTCCTGGACCTGGTGGCTTGCTTTCTCACTTCCTCTCTCTCTCTCTGTCTCTCTTTGGTCAAATTAAAATAAATGGATGAATAAATAAAATTAAATAAATAACTCTTTAAAAAAAATTAAAAACTGAAACTATCCAGTATATAACCTTCTGGAATTAGCTCTCTCACTCAGCATGCCCTTGAGATTCATACAAATTGCTGTACACATTTGTTTCCTTTTATTGTGCAGTGAGATTCGCAATATGTATCAAGCATAATTTAACCATTAATCCTTTGAAGGACATCTGACTCATACTTAACATTTGGGTATTACAAATAAAGCTGTTATGATCATCTGTGTATAGGTCTTCATTACTGTAGTTATATAGTAGGCCCTGTCTTTGGGTGATTGATTCCTCCTTACTTTCTCTTTCATTTAAAGATTATTTTAGCTATTCAAGAGCCTGTACTTCTTTAATATGAATTTTAGAATAAACTTGTCTATGCCTAACTTATTATTTTATTTATTTGAATTATGAAAGGTCTTGTACACTCTCCAGAGACAAAAAGAAAGAGGGAAAAGGCAATCCTCCCAATGGAGCATAGTTACATCACAATCACATCTCCCCTATTTCTCCATCAGTAGTGATTTTAGCCATGCATATGCATAAACTTGGCATGTTTCTTTTTCTTTTTTTAAAAAAAATAAAACATTTCATTTTAAAATGACTAGGACCAGCAGATGGCATAATGGTGAGTCACTGAACTCCTACATAGTAGACTACAGTTCGAGTCCCAGACCCAGCGGCTTGAAACACACTGGGCATGCATGTATGCCCGAAATCCCAAGAGAAGAATGGAGAAGGGATTGAGGCATGGCATTTCCCCTGGGGGTGATTTCTTGCTTTCTGTCTCTCTGTCTCCCCATCAAGCATACATGCCCTATAGGAAATATCTCTCTTAAAACTCCTCCATAGTAGACTACAGTTCGAGTCCCAGACCCAGCGGCTTGAAACACACTGGGCATGCATGTATGCCCGAAATCCCAAGAGAAGAATGGAGAAGGGATTGAGGCATGGCATTTCCCCTGGGGGTGATTTCTTGCTTTCTGTCTCTCTGTCTCCCCATCAAGCATACATGCCCTATAGGAAATATCTCTCTTAATAAATAAATAAATAAATGGTGACATGGGGCCAGCAGGTGGCATGGTGGTTGAGGCGATGGACTCCCACATAGCTGACAATGGTTTGAGTCCTGGATCTGGTTGTTTGCTTTCTCATTTTTCCTCTCTCTCACTCTCTATCTCTCTCTGGTAAGTGTATATGCCCTATAGCAAATTAAAGCATAAGTAAATAAAATTAAGTAAATAGTTCTTTAAAAAATAAATAAAAAATAAAAATAGTGACACTGCATTATATAAAATCAATAGCTATTATGAGCGCACATAGTGTGTATATAGTTGCCAGTCTTATATTTTTCTTGTTTTAGGGAATTGTACATTATACTGTGCTTAATATTTGTATTTTTACCCTTTAAAAAGCCTACATTCTATCAGAGTAATGTATAGTCAGACTTAAGAGCTCCAATTGCTAAACACTTGGATTAAATCACTAACCAGTTTTATTGCAAATGACCTTACACACATTTATTTATTCTAGTACCTTAAGAGTTTTCCAACAAGTTCCTAACAAACAGAAACATGCATCATGATAAGAAATATCACCCATCTCTTCTGCACACTAGCAGCTTGTCACCCCTGAGCAATAGCACATATCACTGAGGTCTGTAAATAGTTCCTTTTCTTGTTCACCTTGAATTTCCTCCACTTCTCCACCCTATTGGGATTTGGAGCATACACATGCAAGCACCTGGCGTGTTTTTCAAGCCACTGGAACTGGGATTCGAACCAGGGTCATCCATGTGGAATCCAAATTCCTTTACCACTAAGCTTTGGGGTCAGCCCACAAAGTTCCCTTCTACTTACAGTTTGCTGATAGTTTATACCAAGATTTTGTTAAATGATTTTTCTACATCAATTGATATGATCATACAATTTTTCTTCTTTAATCTGTCAGTGTGGTGGATTATGTTCACTGATTTTCCTTTTATCAATATCTTCTTTCTTTACTTTTCTTTCTTTCTTTTTTTTTCTTGCCAGGGGGTGTATGCATTCACCAGATAAATAAAGGTGGAGAGAGAGAGAAGGACAAGTAGAAAGCACCCCCTCCCCAATGGAGCATAACCATTGATATCCCTTCTCCTCCATTTCTCCATATTTTGGAATTTTGTGCACACACACACACACACACACACACACACACACACACACACAGAGTATTGTTTTTTCCTTTTTCTTTTTGGAGAGGTTTTTCCTATAGGGCATGTGCACTCGCCAGACAGAGAGAGACAGAGAGACAGAAAGCCAGAAATCACCTCCCCAGGGGGGATGGCCACGCTGCAATCCCTTCTCCTCCATTCTCCTCTCGGGATCTTGGGCACGCACGCACATGCGCCCAGCGTGAGTTTAAGCCACCAGGTCCGGGACTTGAACCATGGTCGACTGTGTGGGAGTCCAGCAACATAGCCATTACGCTAACTGCTGGTCCCCACACACAGTATTTTTGAAGATACTGGGGCAAGGATTCAAACTGCATGGTTGATCTGTGAAATCTAGCTCCCTTAACCCCAAGGCCACGGAACCAGTCTGATTTTCTTTCTTTAATTGACAACAATAGTTGTACACATTTATCAGAAATGACCAGGTCATGGTAATTAGCATATCCACTACCTGAAACAGTTATCGTTTCTTTGTTGTGAGGACATTTAAAATCTGGGCATTTGAAATATGCATTACAATATTGTTATCTGTAGCCCCACCCCACTATTTATTAGCATACCAGGACTTATTTCTCCTATTTAACTGTAGCATTGTACCTGTTAACCAACCTCTCTCCATCTCCTCCTCCTATCTCTTCTCCCAAGTCTTTGGTAACTACTCTTTTATCCTTAACTTCTATGAGATCAATTTTTTTAGCTTCCACATATGAATGAGATTATCCAATGCTTGTTTTTTTTGTGCTTGGCTTATTTCACTTAATATAACGTCCTTCAGGCTCATCTATATTGCCACAAATGACACATTTCATAATTTTTATGGCTAAATAGTATTCTATGATGCATTTTCTTTATTCATTCATCTGTTGGTGCACATTTAGGTTGATTCTATGTCTCAGATATTGTGAATAATGTAGTAATAAACATGGGTGTGCAGATGTCTCTTTGACATATTGATTTCATTTTCTTTGGATATATATCCAGTAGTGCGCTTTCTGGATCATATGGTATATCTATTGTTTTCTTAATTTGCTGAGACACAGAATCAACCTTTTATTACTATATAATGTCCTTCTTAAACCTTTCATCTTAACGTCTATTTTGTCTGATGTCAGTATTGCAACTCCAGCCTTTTATTTTTGTTTTTATTTGTGTGGAATTTTCCAACCTTTCAGTTTTAGTCTATGTATGTCTGTATCAATGAGGTGTGTTTCTTGCAATCAGCAGACAGGTGGCTTCTGTACTTTTATCCAGTCTGTGTTTTTTTTTTTTTTTAAACAAAACTTTTTTTCAGTTCATTCAAAAACATTGACAAATTAAATTTCAGTTGCAATTTCACATATACCAAAAAAGTGATATTTATAACAATGGCTTACAAATTAATCAAAAACTACGATTTCTCAAAAGACTGAAAACATTTTGCACACTCT
>NW_006207624.1:554334-562508 GCF_000334495.1 Tupaia belangeri chinensis
AACAAATAAGCACTATTGTGAAGTATTTCAGGCAAAAGAATAAAAGGTTTTGATTTTTTTCTCTTGTAAACAGAATTTTATCATTTATGATCTTTTTTTGTTTATTTTTTTGTCTCACACCAAGCATCTAACACCCTTTCTCTACCAACCACTTTCCCCTATATCATCACTAGTATCAACACCAATGTTCTCCACTATCACATCTTCAGATCTCTTAACCTCTGCCATAAAGTGCACTCAGTACAAACAGAATGGAGATATACCACGTGTATCTTTTAAATAATCACTTTGCTAACTTTGCTCAACATTAAATCTTCTATATTTTTCCATTTTGAGTCAAACAATAGGCTCTCATTGTTTCTTATAGCTGTGTAATATTACAAAGCATTTATGTGTCACAGAATTTCAATCCAATCATCAGTTTTTGGATGCTTAGATTTGTCCCATGTTTAAGCAATTATAAATAATGTTGGAATAAACATGGAAGAGCAGATATATTTCTGATTGAATGGGTTTTTTTTTGTTGTTGTTGTTTTGTTTTGTTTTTATCCTTTGGGTAGATACCAAGATGTGGGATTCCTGGGTCATATGGAAGTTTTATTTGTAGGTTTTAGAATAATCTCATTAGTTTTAATTTACATTCCCTTATGATGAGAGACTTGGAACATTTTTTAATATGACTCTTGGCCATTCATATGTCTTCCTTGGAGGATTGTCTGTTTGATTCATTTGTCCACTTTTTAAATCATACTATTTCTTATTTTATGAATGAGCTGCTTAAATTTTCTATATATTCTAGATATCAATTCCTTTTCTTAAGGATAATTTGTAAATACTTTCTCTATTCTGAGAATTGTCTTTTTACTTTATTTATAGTTTCTTTTGTTGTGAAAAAGCTTTTTATTCTGATATAATCCCACTTGTATATTTCAGGGGTCTTATTTAAGAAATCTGCCTACTCCAATGTCTTCAAAAGTTTACCCTACATTTTCTACTAGTAGTTTTGTGTTTATAGGCTTTATGTTTAACTATGTGTCATTTTTTTCTTTTTTTAAGACAAATTTTTGCTATAGGGTGCATGCATTTACCAGAGACACAGAGAGAAGAAGATGATCATGCCACAATCCCTTCTCCTTCATTCTCCTCTTGAGATTTTGGGCAGACACACACATGCATGTGTGCGCACATGCACACACACACACACACACACACACACACCCCCCATAAGTTTCAAGCTGCCAGGTTCAGGACTCAAAACATGGTTGGCCATGTGAGAGTCCAGTGCCCTAGTCAGTACACCACCTGCTCACCACAGTCTGTGTCTTCTAATAGGAGAATTTAATCCATTAACATTCAACATTATTATTGATATTTATGAACTTTTTCCTCTCATTTTGTTAGCATTTTCTTTTTCTTTTTTAAAGATTAATTTATTTAATTTTATTTTTTGTTATTATTATTATTAATTTGATCAGAGAAATATAGAAAGATAGAGAAAGGGAAAGTGAAAGCAAGCCATGGTTGGCCACGTGGGAGTCTAGCACCTTAACTCATCACACCACCTGCTGGCCCAGATCTTCTTTCTTTTTTTATTCTATTATTTTTATTTGTCTCTGTTTAGTTTTCCTGATAAAATATTCCCTTCAGTACTTATTATAGAAGTGGTCTACTGTTGGAAAATTCTTTTAGTTTTGTTTATCTGAGAATGATTTTATTTGTTCTTCCCATTTGAAGAATCATTTTGCTAGGTATAGTATTCTTGGTTGAAATTGCTTTTCTTTTAATGTTTTGAATATATCCCATTCTTTTCTTGCCTACATTGCTTCATTTGAGATATCTGATGTTAGCCTAATAGGATAAGCTATATAAATAATTTGATGCCTCTTTCTTGCCATTTTTAGAAATCTTGTCTGTCTGATTTTCTTTTTCCAAACTGGCTATGATGTGCTGGGATGAGGGCATTTTTATGATGATTCTATTTGGAATTCTTTTTATTTCTTGGTTCTGAATTTCTCCATATTTCTCTAGATTCGGGAAGTTTTCAGATAGCATTTCATGAAAGAGGTTTTTCATGCCTTTTCCAGCCCCTTCATCTTCAGGAATTCAGAAATACCCATTATATGGCTATTTGGGCATTTAATCATTTATTTTAATAAAATTTATTGTACATTATCCTCATTTGGGAGGGTATTTTTTTCATTCATTTTGGTGGTTTGGTCTATGTCAGAGACTTTGTCTTCATCGTCAAAATTAATTTTTTTTTCCTGCATGGTCCAATCTGTTATTAATGCTTTCTAGAGAGATCTTAATTGCTTGTATTGTATTTTTTTACTTCCAGAAGTTTTGTTTGATTCTCCTTTAGGGTGTCTATCTCTTTATGGAATTCCACAGATTGATTTTCTCATTTCCTGAAACTGATTGTTTTCTCTTCCATATCATTGAATTTTGTCACAATGAATGTTTGGAATTATTTTCTTACATTTCTGTAAATTCTTTTGTACTATCCATTGTTGGTGAGTGGCTATTGCGCTCACCTGAAGGAGAGTTACCCTTTGTTTTTCATGTTTCTTCGATTTGCATGCTAGTTTTTGATATTCAATTTGGTATTCATTGATGCAGTAGTCACTTCTTTCTATTTATTGGAGTAGATTTTCTAGTATTTGAGTGAGGAATTTTACCCTTACATCCCAGATACATTCTTATTAGAGCTCTGTGTCTCCCAGATAAGAGAAGATAAAGCTTATATAGGTAACTTCAGGTGGTTGGCTCCTCCACCAAACTTTCAGCTCCTAGTGAAGTGGGAACAAGCTAAGGAGATAAAACTTAGTAAAGAGGATCAAGTAACACACTTCACACAGAACAGTGCATGGGCCAGAGTGCAGCAAGATTCTAAGACATCCCCAGGAGGTGGAGGTACACTCATGAGAAGAGGCCTGCTGAGACCAGATCCAAGTCTCCTGGTGGGTGGGTGGAGGCCAGGCCATGCTGGTCCGATAGTGTGCAGCAAGTTCCAAAGACAGCCCCAGGAGGTGGGGGTGCACTCATGATAAGAGGTTTGTTGGGATCAGGCTCAAGTCTGCTGGTCTTTTCTTTTTTTAAAGAATTATTTTATCCAACTTTATTTATTTATTTTTTAATTTGACCAGAGGGGGAAAGAGAGAGAGAGAGAGAGAGAGATTGAGAGAGAAAGAGGGAGGGAGAATGCAAGCCACCATGTACGGGACTCAAACCATGGTCAGCCATGTGGGGGTCCAGCATCCTTAACCACCACACTACCTGCTGGCCCCTCTCCTGGTCTTTTTAAAGTTTTCAACAGTCTTACATTTTGGAATGCATCTTTCTTGGTATGATCTATAATTCTATGCATTATGAGATTTTTAAAAAATATTTTGACGAGAAATTTAAGTTGAGAAATATCAGTTTATTGTTTTCTTGTTTTATCTTTGGTTTTAATATGATAATACTGACCTGAAAAAATTAGTTGGTAAGTGTTCACGCCTTCGTTCCTATTTAAATTCTGGAAGAGATTTCATAATGTTGGCAGTGATTCTTTATTTTTTATTTTTAGATATTTTTTTTGTCATAGACACATGTGTTCATTGGAGAGAGACAGAGAGATTAAAAAAACATGAAAAATCACCCCTCCCCAGAGGTAGAGGGACGGCCATGCTACAATCTCTTTTCCTCCATTCTCCTCTTGGGAATTTTGGGCATGTGGACACATGTGTCATGTTTTTAGACCCCTGGGTCCAGGACTTGAATTGCAGAGTTGGCCATGTGGGATCCAGTGCCTTAACTACTCCACCTGCTGGCCCTAGTGTTAATTCTTTTTTTAAATTCTTGAAATAATTGCCAGTGACACTGTCTGGACCTGGATATTTCTTTTTTGGCAACTGTTAAATAATCAATTGTGCATTCTTCTAAGAGTTTTATAGGCTTGGGTCTTATATTTTTAATCCATTTTAATTTAATTTTTATATGGTATAAAAAAATAGATACTTTTTTTGTCTACCCAGCCAGGGACCTGAGGCAGGGCTGAGACTGAGCCAGCCCCAGCCCCAACCCTAGTCCCAGCCATATAATCTCACCTTGCAATCTAAGAGCTATTCTCTACAGAGAAATTGTAGGTCTCTTAAGGTGACATCTCCCTCTGAAGCCCCTGCCCAGCCAGTTGCTGAGGCAGAGTTGAGCCTGAGCCAGCCCCAGCCCTCCAACTTCACCTTGCTATCTCAGAGCTAGATGCCTACACCCCCAAAGAGACTAAATCAGGTCTAGGTATATAATAGTCAAATATCTGAACATTGTGAAGCTCTGGAGGAATCTTTACTCCCACCTGAATCACCAGCTAAAAGAGAGAAACTCCTCTTCATAAAACCGAACTCAAAACATCTGTGGATACGTTATAACCCACAGTAAAAGAAAGAAAGTGGCAAAGAAGTAATTCACAACAAAGAGAAGCACATGAGCTCATAGCTACAGAACTCTCCAAGGAATTAGCAAAAAGTGAATACGTCACCAAATGACTAAAATCTCAGAAGAGCCTCAAGTATGGGAAAACCAGGAAATACACCCCCAATAAGAGAACACAGTAACTCATCTCCAATTATGGAAATAAAAACCCAGAAAATTACTAAAATGTCAGAAAAATTATTCAGAATATTCATGATAGCAAACCTCAATGGATATAAGAGAAAAGAGACAGTGAACTCCAGATGAGAAAGTCTTTTCATGACTTGAAGGAGGAGATTGAAGAGATAAAAAATAATCAAACAGAACTTGAAGTTTGAAGAGTGATGACATAAAAAATAATCAAACAGAACTTGAAGTTTGTAATGCATTTAATCAAACCTCCCTTGATAATATTAATAGTAGATTAGATCATGCAGAATATCTGATTTGGAAGACAAAGCTTATGACTTAGATAAAACCACCAAAAAATAATGAAAAAAATTAAAAAATGAGGACAACATATGGGAAATACTAGACGCAATTAAATGCCCAAATATCTGAATAACAGGTATTCCAGAAAGCAAGAATCAACAAAGACATAGAGAATCAATTCCATTAAATACTTGCAGAAAACTTTCCAAACCTAGAGAAACATTCAGACATACAGACCCAAGAAATACAAATGACCACAAAAAGAATCAGCATACAAAGACCCTCTCAATAGCATATCATAGGCAGAATGGTAAAAATCACAAAGACAAGATTCTAAAAATGTCAAGAGAAACATCAAGTCACTTACAAAGGTGATTCTATTAGGCTAACATCAGATCTCTCAAGCAAAATAAGACAGGCAAGAAAAGAATGAGAAAACATATTCAAAAATTAAAAGAAAAGCACACCAGTGATTGAACATGGCAGAGGATGCTGTCTCAATAGCTCTGAGCCTGTGGGGGTGTGCAAACGGGAAGGATGCAGATCCCTGTAGAGGAGCTGTAGGCGGAAAGGACGAAAGATGACCAGGGTCAGTTTGAGTGCCAGGAGGTGCTTGAGTGCCAGGTATAGATTGCAATCCCAGAGAAGGAGGAGGGCTAGGGCCTCATGGCTCAGGCTGAAGCCATAGCTACTGGCTGGATGCTCGATTTCTTCTGCCTCTCTCTTTGCCAAGCCTTCTGTGGTGGCTGCTGTGAGGACTTCCATAGGAGCCATTAGAGCAGCGAGGCTACCATTCATCCACTCTTCTAACAGCTTAGCAGTTGAGAACTATCTATCTATCTATGTGTGTGTGTGTGTGTGTATAACAGTTTTGACAAGAATTGCACTAGGAAAATCCCTTGAAACACAATTTGAAGAGATGAACAAATTACACCCTTAGAATATGACCTGATGATTTGGGCTTCAATTGATAAGGAACATGACAAACTTCATGAAGATATACAGAATTTAATTAAAATTCAGATTATAGCTGTTTGTATGGAAAATGACAATTTTAAGGAAACAGAAGAAGTCTTTGAAAGGATATTTGGTCAATCAAATTCTGACATGCCTTTAAAAAGGAAATTGCTAATGATAATCTCTCAGAAAGGTGTATTTCATTCCTTTTTTCACTTCAGCTATAGCCACATGATGGAGGAAATTAAGAGTTATGTGAGCACTGTACTAAATAAAAAATCATCAACCTTTCTGATGAAGGCAGCAACAAAAGTTGTGGAAAGTAAAAGAACAAGAACAAAATCTCAAGATAAACTTAATAGTAATGATACTGAAATGGAAAGTGAAGCTAATTTGGATAAAGGAATAAGTGTTAGTCAAAAGCAGTCCTTGGTAACTGAATCTTCAGGGGATACAAAATGCTTATTGAAGTCTCACAAGAATCTCTTGTCTAAGTTGAAATTTTGAAGCCACCAACAAGACCGAATAAGAATAAGGAAAGACTGGGAACTCTTCAGAGTGGGAGAAAGAAGAAAGAAAATAGAAGACCCATTGAAAGCAAAAAGATACATGCTTCAAAGAGTCAATCAGTAACTCCTGAAAACATTGATAAAGAAAACACAGGCATGGCTCTGGCAAGAGGACAATTTGAGATCTGGTGTGAGAAAATATGGAGAGGCAAACTGGTCTAAAATACCATTACATTATAAATTCAACAACTGAACAAGTGTCATGTCAAAAGACAGACAGAAGACCATGAGGAAACTAAAACTCATCTGCTCATACAGCGAAGACTGAATGTGTTTGTAAAGACTTGATAAAAACGACAGTTAAATATTCTGATTACTGCATTTCGTTTGAAACTTTCTGGTCGTTCATGTATCTTAAAGTTTTTGTTTAGAGCATTACAGTATTTTTCTATGACAGCATGAAGACTTGTGCCATCCCTGTATTCTTTAAGAATCTTTTTATTTTGATGAAATGTAAACTTGTTGAACACCACCACATTCAATTCCCTTGCCTTCAAAATCTATTTCAATAAAAATAACTTATAAGAGAGAGAAAAAAATATTTCTGTCAACATATTCTGTGTCTATAGGTTAATAACCTCAACCCAACCCTTTAACTCACACATAACATTTTTAAAATAATTTAATCCTTCAATAGATAATGACTTGGTATATGGCATTCAAATGCAATGTAATTATGATGATGTTTTTAATAGAAATATAAATGTACATAATCATCTATAAGTTTAACATACTTAAGTTTTCATTTCAGTGGTTTTATATAAAGCAACAAAATAATCCCATAGGAAAAAATTTGTATTATTTAGAAGAATAGTTTTGTGTGTTATGTATGAAAAATTTTACTTCTGTTCTAGTATTAAAACTTGAACAAAAATAGTTTTGAGTGAAGCTTCTTTATAACATTAGACCATAAATACCACATCCTCTGATACTTTCATTTAATATATCAGTATTAAGTCTAAATAGTATTCTGTAAATGCTTAAATTGATATTAACCATGATCATCTTGACAACTGTTATAAATAAATCCATACATACTTTACTAAACAATTTTGGATTTTCACCAGTTTACTCTTTAGAAGATCTAGTCAAAGACTAATTATTTTTTAGTGTTTTTGAGTTACATGTGCTTTATTTAGCAAGCAAGTGAAAATAATAAAATATTGATGTATTTGCATAAAGAAATGCGTAGTATTCTGGAATTTATATTCTGTTTCCTATTAACGTTTAATACCAAAAAAGAAAACACGATAAAAAATTAAATGAAAAACAATTTCAACCAAGAATTGCTGGGAGCTGTACCCCAGCCGGGGTGGGTGCACAGGGAGGTGAAACGGGTGAACAGGAATTAGACTAAGACCTCATGCCCTTTAGCATGTTCTTAGCCGGCTACAGCCAGAGTAAACTCCGGACTGCAGTCCTGATGGTCAGAAGTCATGCGTTTTTATTATAGAAGGAGTTTTACAGGGGTAGAATGGGTGGGGGGAAATAAGTGAAGGATTTTACTCCAAAAGGTAAGGCATTCAAAGTATAGAAACAATCATAAAACATGACGTCTGTTTTGTTTAGGTATAAACAGTCATAATTTTTAGAACGAGGAAGTCCATTTTTTGGGTGCATCTTCTTCTTTGATCTTGATTACCAGGGAGGGTCTTTGGATGAGAGGGTTTCTAGGAATTTTCAGTCCCAGACTAGTTTGATTACTTTAGTCCCAGATTGGCTTGAGCCCCAGGTCAGCTTTTGAGAACTTCAGCTTCAGGCTAGGGT
>NW_006207624.1:562771-568670 GCF_000334495.1 Tupaia belangeri chinensis
GGGAATGCCATGCATGTCAGTCAGTACAGAGACATTAATCTCCCTGCTTCAACATTCAATATCTTTTCTATGATTTTCCCAATTATTATTATTATTATTCTAATTATTTTTTAAAACAGTCAATCGCTATTTCTCATTTTGTTTGTAAAAATTATTTGCCCATCATGAAATACTTCTCAGACCAATCCAGTTGAGAATACTATACATGTCATCAACAGTTAATAAGCCATATCTGTTTCTCCCTAACATCCTGCCTCTCTATTGTTCACTTGCTATCTTTCTCTATCCTCTTCTCTTCACTTCCCCCATTCCACACTGTCCTATTCTCATTAAGTACCTTCACTGTAGCATTCTTTATTGACATTTTCCAGGAAGGTGGGATGAGTCTAATGGGAGTAACTCCTGTTCGCAGCTGCCGCCCTACACAGCTGCCACCTTAGTGGATCCACATTCTTTCAGGATTATTGTAAAAGTTATAGTAAGGCTGAGGGTGCCTTTATGGGGTACCGGGGTATGGCAATAAGGCCCATGGCAGAGAAACTGAGTGCAGGCCAGTACAGTAACACAATAGAGGTGAGGTCCAGAGCTTGTAAAACTGTTGACCTTGCAAACAGTTCTCCTCAGCCGAGTCCTTGCTCTAGGCATGAGGGGCAGTTCTTTCATACTCAGCTTGTGTTAATTGCATGGTCTCAGCTCAGCAAAGAATACTGTACCTGGCAAAATTATTTTTCAAATGAGAAGAAAAACCTTCACTCCTTTTCAGAAGCCATCTAATCCAACCTGTGTCCTGTATCTTTTAGAGACTAAGACAGCTGAAGATTTTCTGCTCCAAGGTTTCCATCCAGACCCAGAAAGGTAGACAATTCCTACACATTTAGTGTTTAAACAGGTCTAGGTGCACAGTAGCTAAATATCTGCATAGACTGCAGAGTAAGCAGCAGGGAGAAGGATGGAGCTGCAGAGAGAATCCTCCTGATCTCCTCTCACATGTCTCTGAACTCTCAGTTGAAATTCTGCAGATAAGCCCAGGTGCACCTCTTTTCTAGAAAACAGGAGGGCGCTGTAATAACCAGTTCCAATGACAAAAGTGCAGGTTGCTTGGTGAGCATCAGGGAAATGGAACTGCAGAGAGATTGCAGATCACCTCCTTCCACATGCCATGGCATGCTCAGATTTAACTCCAAGAAATTGGGAAGAAACATATAATTTACCAGATGGTCAGAAATCACCACAGAGGCACAAGAAATATGAGAAACCAAGAAAATATCTCTTCCCCAAAGGAAAAGAACAAACCGTCATTATCTATAGAGAGTACAATGGAATTTGTGGAAATGTCAGATAAAGAATTCAGAATATTTCTAATGACAAAACTAATGGAGATATAAGAGAAGAGAGACAATGAACTCTAGAAGATGTAAGAGAAAAGAGACAATGAGTTCCAGGAGGAGGTGAGGAAGTCCTTTCACAATTTGAAAGAAGAAATATACATCATAAAAAAGTATCAAATGGAACTGTTAGAGATGAAGGATGCAATACTGGAAATTTGTTATTATTGTTTTTTTTTTTTTAATTGAAGCATAACTTTTCTTCCTTCCTTACCCCTCTGGAATTGGAAAATATATGTGAGTATTCTTATTTTGTGGCAGAATGGTTATATGCATAAGTTCAATAATATCTATTGCCTTGTATCAGAAATTGGAAATACTGGGACCAGCAGTTAGCATAATGGCTATGTCGCTGGAATCCCACGTAGTCGACCACGGTTCGAGTCCCGGACCCGGTGGCTTAAACTCACGCCAGGCGCATGTGTGTTCATGCCCAAGATCCCGAGAGGAGAAGGGATTGTGGTGTGGTTATCCCTCCTGGGGGGTGATTTCTCACTTTCTATTTCTCTGTCTCTCTCTGTCTGTCTGGCGAGTGCACGCGCCTTATAGGAAAAAAAAAATACTCTCCAAAAAAAGAAAAAAAAAGAAAAAGAAATTGGAAATACTGGTTATTGCCAGGGCTTTGACTGGAATGTCATACCTAAAGATATGACCAAAAAGCTAGGGAACTAAAGTAAATCTCAAGAAAGCCAACAGAATCTCTTAAAAAGATTGCCTGGTGCCATAAACAGTTTTGCCTGGAAGTGAAGAAAAGAATGTCACTTCCTGACAGGCCTAAAAATCTTTCAAGTACAGGTAAAGGCAAACTCAGATGGTGAGTTTCCTGACTTGGCTCAGTAGCCTTGTAAGGCTTTTTAAAGAGTCTGATCTAAAGTTCCTTATAAAAGGTTCTAGCAAAGCCAACTAAATCAATTAGTATTCTTATGGGGCTTTGTGCAAATAACAGATCAAATTGAGACCTTTTTTTATTTTTTTTTGTAAATAAGTTAGTTTATGCCTCTCTTTGGTAAAAGGGAAATGGAGAGAGAAAAAGCGTTTCAGAAGTTTCAGAACAAAATTACAGAGCACTTGTTACTAGTTTTAGCTTTGTCCATATCTGTTTTCTGAGTTTTTAGTAAATGCCTACTATTTGAACAGAATCCTAACCTTTTTCCTGGCTTTAAGTCTTCATCAATTTTTTTCAATTTTGATTTATTAAAGCTAAAACTATTTTTCTTAAAATTAAAAAAATACCTACTTAATGACCACAGTAAGTTATATAGCTTCAGCTATGTGTTATCTTATAGTATGTTCATTCTGCTCACTGAGTTTTATGCCTAAAGTCAGACATGTGTTTATAGATATGTTTATATCAGCTGCACTTGCTATTAAAATATTTAGATTAATTAAGATCTATGTGAATCACTAAAATGTGAAAAAAAATAAACAAAAGGGAAAAATAGATAAAAACATTCTCAAACAAAACCTGAAAGAATTTACTAAGAGTTGACCCACTCTTCTAGAAGTACTGAAGAGAGTGCTATACCAGGAAAACTAAAAAGAGACAGAGAGAAATAGAACAAACAAATAAACAAAAAACCCATAAAAATATCTAGTAAAATGACAGATATAATTTTGCAATATTGATAATACTATCGAATATCAGATTAAATTCCATAATTGAGAGACATAGACTGGTTGAATGAATAAAAAAAGGAAATCCTCTATCTGATGTCTACAAGAAATACACCCCATGGACAAAGACATACATAAAATAAAAGTGAAGGGAATTCCATCTCCAGCCTCATGGCCAGCAAGGGAACTCTGAGGCAGGACCACCATTGGCCCCAGACCCAGCGCCAGTTAGTTCCCCCCCAATTCATAGCATTCTCCTTTCAGAAAGACTGGCCTCCACTTCAGAAACGTAGGCAATTTTTTTTGGCTATTCTTCTTTCTTTTGTTAATGCTGTACTCCTCCTTGCCCCACAGACTGACCTCTGCTCACTCACCAGCAGGGCCCCAGTTCCATCTCCAGCCCTGGGGCAAAATCTAGCTAGCACAGCGCATGACTTTTTCTTTATTCTACTTCCGGCTTTCTTTTATATTGTCCTCTCCTCCTCATCTTCCACCCTCCCAGAGGGAATAAACAGGTTTAGAATCACAGTTCTGAAATAGCCTAAAATTATAAGGTTCCTTGGGATCCTTCTTTCACTGAACCACCTGTGAGAAAGGAAATACTTCTCTTCAGACATCAAGAGAGACCACATTGCTAAACACAACAGAAGAGAGACTTTTGATGCACATCAGTCCACAGCAAAAGGGAAACATACTTACTCCTAGTCAAAGACACATTCTCATAAAAGGTTTTCAGAAGTGAATACATATCCCAATGGCTAGGGTTAGAAGAAGAGCATCAGGTCTGAATAAAGTAGGAAATATGTCTCCATCAAAAGAACACAGTAACTCCCCTCCATCTCTCAAAAAAAGAGAGAAAGTTACTAAAATGTCAGAGAATGAATTTAGAATATTCATGGTGACCAAATTCTATGAGTTGGAACAGAAAAGAGACAACCAACTACAAGAGATTAGGAAGTCCTTCCACGATATGAAAGAAGAAATGGACACTCTAAGAAAAAATCAGATGGAACTGTTAGAGATAAAGTCTGTAACACAGAAAATCAAAAACTCTCTCAAAGTATTAAAAATTGATTAGACCATGCAAAGATTAAATCTCCAATGTAGAAGATAAAAGCTCTGACCTAGAAAAAAATAACAAAAGAGAAAAAATAACCAAAAAAAAAAAAAACCCACGAGGATAATATATGAGAAACACTAGATTCCATTAGATGTCCAAGTATCCAACGAATTGGTATCCCAGAAGGTGAATAAACCAATAAGGACATGAAAAATCTATTCCATGAAATGCTGGAAGGAAATTTCCCAAGACTAGAGAGGCACTCAAACGTCCAGACCCAAGAAATACACAGGACCTCAAATAAAATCAAACCAATATCTTCCCCAAGACACATCTTAACCAGACTGGCAAAGACCTCAGATAAAGACAAGATACTAAAACTGGCAAGAGAGAAATAACAAGTGACTTACAAATGTTATCCCATCAGGCTAACACTGGACTTCTCAATGGAAACAATGCAAGCAAGCAAAAAATAGGAAGATGTATTGAAAGTGTTAAGAGAGAAATAATTTCAACCAAGGTTATTGTATCCTGCAAGATTATCCTTCATATGATCAGCATTGAAGGGTCATTTCTCAAAACATTAAAAGCTATCTATGAAAAACTCACAGCGAACATCATCCTCAATGGAGAAAAGCTGAAAGTTTTTCCACTAAAAATGAGTAAAAGACAAGGATGTCCACTTTCTCCACTCCTTTTCAATATAGTACTGGAAGTATGCTCCAGTGCAATCAAAAAAGAGGAAAAAATAGAAGGCATTCAAATAGGAAAAGAAGACTTGAAACTCTATTTGCAGATGACATGATTGTATTCATAGAAGACTCATTGGTTTCCATGAAAAAATTCCTGGCAATAATACATGAATATAATAAAGTTGCAGGATATAAAATCAACATACAGAAATCTGTAGCATTTCTATATACAAACAGCAGGCAGACTGAGATAGAACTGAAAAAAGTAATTCTATTTACCATAACCACAAAAAGTATAAGATTCCTAGGAATAAATATAACCAAAAAAATTAAAGACATCCATAAAGAAAAATATGAGAAGTTAAAAAAAGAAATTGAAAATGTCACAAAAAAGTGGAAGGAAGTCCAATGTTTCTGGACTGGAATAATTAATATGATCAAAATGGCAATTCTATTCAAATTAATCTACATAGTTAATGGACTCTCAATCAAATACCAGACACATTCTTCACAAATCTGGAAGAGGCAATCATAAAAAGAGTCTGGAATCATAAAAGACCTTGTATTACCAAACAATCCTGCAAAAGAAGAATGGAATAGGTGGCATTCCACTCCCAGACCCAAAAAATATTACAACTCTGTGGTATTCAAAACAGCATGGTACTGGCGTAGAAACAGACAGGTGGACCAACAGAACAAAAGAGAGTCCCCAGAAATAAACTCCCAAGGATACAGTCAACTGATTTTTGACAAAGGGAACCAGTCAATCTAGTGGTAAAAGGAAAACTTCTTCAGCAAATGGTGCTGGGAAAACTGGATTTCCATCTGCAGAAAGATAAATCTGAACCCCTACCTTTCACCTATGAAAAAAATCAAGTCAAGGTTGATCAAAGATCTAAACCTAAGACTGTGGGACCAGCAGTTAGCGTAATGGCTGTGTCGCTGGATTGTCATGTAGTCTACTGCGGTTTGAGTCCTGGACCCGGTGGCTTAAACTCACACCGGGCTTGTGTGCGTGTGTGCCCAAGATCCCAAGAGGAAAATGGAGTAGGAGGGATTGCAGCGTGGCCATCTCCCCTGGGGGGTGATTTCTCGCTTTCTGTCTCTATGTCTCTCTCTGTCTTTCTGGTGAGTGCACCCGCCCTATA
>NW_006207624.1:568747-570975 GCF_000334495.1 Tupaia belangeri chinensis
ATCCTAAATAAATAAATAAATAAATAAATAAATAATAAACCTAAGACCTCAAACTATAAAACTGCTCCTAGAAAACTCTGGGGTAACTCTGGGAATAGGGATACCCAAAGACTTCTTAATAAGACCCCCAAAGCACAGTTAATAATCCTGAAAATAGACAAGTGGGATTACATCAGACTAAGAAGTTTTTAAATGGCAAAAGTCACAATAATTAGTGTGAACCAACAGCCCTCAGAATGGGAAAATATTTTTGTAAATTATGCGCCAGACAAGCGCCTGGCTTGAGTTTTAAGCCATGGGGTCCGGGACGCAAACCGCAGTTGACTACATGGGAGTCCAGTGACATAGCCATTACGCTAACTGCTGGTCCCACAACTCAAAAATTTTTAAAAAGAGAAATAATCCAATTAAAAATCAGACAAAGTATTTGAACAGATGTTTCTCCAAAGACATACCAATGGTTTAATGACCATGTGAAAAGATGCTTAATAGCATTTACATTTAGGGTAATGCAAATCGAAGCCACAATGTGATACCACTTAATACCCAATAGAACGGCAATAAACAGAAAGACAGATACAAGTGTTGGTGAAAATGGAGACAAATTAAAATCTTCATGCAGTGCAATATTAATGCCAAGTAATGCAGCTGCTGTCTGGCAGTTCCTCAAAATGATAAATGTATAGTTACCATATGATCCAGCAATCCCACTCCTTGGTATCTACCCAAAGACAGAAGATTTCTTAATCGGAAAAGTGCTTGCACATCGATGATTATTGTGGCATTATTCACAATTCCTAAGATATGAAACCAATCCAAATGCCCACGAACAGATGAATGTATTGGAAAACTCGCACATATACTCTATGGAATACTACTCACCTGTAAAAAAACAACAAGACCCTGGCTTTTTACAGGAAGCGGAGGAATATCGAAGATTTACAATTGAGTGAAGCAAGCCAGGCTATGAAGGAGAGACATTTTATGTCCCCATTTAATATATACCGAGTGTACACACTCTATGATTGAAACTGACTAAAGTATATAGAAACACAGTAAATGGTTATGAATACCAGATATAGTATGGGAAGATGGTCTGTGCAAGAGTAGAGTCCGAGGAAGGACATTTAGAGGAAAAATAGAGAGGCAAATCACTAATGGGACAAAGAAACAGGGTATTATCTGTTGAAGATAACTTTATAGTGTTATCAACTGGACTAGGGAGAAATGTACACATGTTGGAATATTCACTTTGCAAGCTAAATTATGTGATTAAATGTATAAAAGAACTTGAAATAAAAATTACAAAAGTGGGAACCAGCAGTTAGCGTAATGGCTATGTCGCTGGACTCCCACGTAGTCGACCGCGGTTCATGTCCCGGATCCGGTGGCTTAAAACTCACGCCGGGCGCGTGTGCGTGCATGCCCAAGATCCCGAGAGGAGAATGGAGGAGAAGGGATTGCGGCGTGACCATCCCCCCTGGGGGGTGATTTCTCGCTTTCTGTCTCTATGTCTCTCCCTGTCTGTCTGGCGAGCGCACGCGCCCTACAGTTACAAGCTCTCCAAAAAAAAAAAAAAGTGAGGGCTGGAAAAATGTATTTCATGTGAACAGACAGACAGACAGACACACACACACACAAGGCTGGAATCATGCTACTGATTTCAAATAAAATAAGTTTTAAGACAAAAGCTGTAAGATGAGACAAAGAAGGACATGATATAGTCCTAAAAATACTAATTTGCCAAAAAGATAATACATTTATAAATATCTATGCACCCAACTTGGGACCACCCAAATATGTGAAAGGAAAATTGTTATACCTGTCAGAAGAGATGAACTGCAACACACTAATCATTGGGGATCTTAACACTCAACTATCTCCTTTGGACAAATCATCTATACAGAAAATATGCAAAGAGATATAGGATCTAAACAATATCATAACTCAAATAGACTTGACAAACAACTATAGAACCTTCTACCTAAAAACCAGGAAATAAATATTTTTCTTGCACCCTCATTGAACCTTTCTGAAGATTGACCACATGATAGGGCACAAAACAAGCCTTTAAAATTCAAAGGCATAGAAACTATATCCAGCATCTTCACCAACCATGATGAAATTAAACTTGAAATTCACTTTAAAAATCCTAAAAAATAGGAAAACTCGGATCAAGCCGGCCAGCAGTTCCGGACACCAGGCAGACTGAGGCTGCAGGCCCGACC
>NW_006207624.1:576554-585800 GCF_000334495.1 Tupaia belangeri chinensis
AAGAGAAGAGGATAGAGAAAGATAGCAAGTGAACAATAGAGAGACAGGACATTAGTGAGAAACAGGGGTTATCAACTGTTGATGATGACATGTATAGTATTCTCAACTGGATTGGTCTGAGAAGTATTTCATGATGGGCAACGTATTTTTACAAGCAAAACGAGAAATAGCAATTGACTGTTTTATAAAAATAATTAGAATAATAAAAATAATGATTGGGGAAAACAGAAAAGATATGGAATGTTGAAGTGGGGAGATTAATGTCTCTGTACTGACTGACATGCATGGCATTCCCTTTTGAAAAAACAATGTAATACAATGTAAAGTTATATGTAATCCAATGTAACATAAAGAAGATTATAATGATAATAAAAATAAAAAAAAATCCTAAAAAATACACAAACATATGAAACTAAACAATTGCTCCTGAATGACTTCACAAGCACTGAAGAAATTAAGAATGAAATCATATGATTGTTTGAAACCAATGATAATAAGTACCTAAGTTACCATAACCTATAGGACATAGTAAAACCTGTCAAAAAGGGAAGTTTATAGCAGTTAGTACACACAAGACAAAGATGGAAATAGACAACCCAAAAACACATTTTAGGGAATTGGAAAAACAACAACAAACAAAAAAAATGCAAGGATAAAAGAAATAATGAATTTGAGCATAAATATTTAAAATCGAGGATAAAAGAACTTTTTAAAAAATAAATGAAACCAAAAGGTGATTCTTTGATAAAATAAACAAAATTGATATATCGTTTGCTAGACTAAATAAGAAGAAGAAAGAAGCCAGATAAATTAAATTGACATGAAATAGGCAATATTAAAACAGATATAAAGAAATACAAAATATCACTAGAGAATACTATGAGTGACTATACACCAACAAACGAGAAAAATTGGATGAGACAGGACAAATTTCTGAACAATCTGCCAAGATTGAATCAGAAAGCAATAACAAGTCTGAATATACACAAAACAAGCAATGAGATTTAATCTGTAATAAATAACCTTTACCAAAAGACAGCCCAGGTCCCAATGTCTTCATTTCCGTATTCTAGAAAACTTTTAAAGAAGAGTTAAATCCCATTCTTCTGAAACTATTTGTAAAGATCCAAATGGGAGGAACCTTCCAAAATTCATTTTATGAAGCCTCCATCACCCTTGTCTCCCAAACAGACAAGGATCTAACAAAAAAAGAAAAACTATAGACCAATATATCTGAAGAATATAGATGCAAAAATTCTCAATAACATACTAGCAAGTCATATCCAATGGCACATTAAAAATATTATACTCCATGACCAAGTAGGCCTTATACCAGGAATGCAAAGGTAAATGTAATACATCATATTAAAAGAAGAAAATATAAAAACCATATGATCACAACAATTGATGCAGAAAAATCATTTAATAAAATACAACATCCATTTATGTTTAAGAGTATCTGTAATATTGGCATAGAAAGAATATTTCTAAACACAATAAAAGCTATATATGAAAAACCCGTAGCTAATGTCATACTGAATAGGGAAAAGATGAAAGCTTTTCTACTGAAATCTAGAATGAGACAAGGCTTCCCACTTTCTCCAATCCTTTTCTTTTCTTTTCTTTTCTTTCTTTCGTTTTTCTTTTTTTTTTTTTTTTTTTTGAGAGGATTTTGCTATAGGGCGTGTGCACTCACCAGAAAGAGACAGAGAGACAGAAAGCTAGAAATCATCCCCCAGGGTGGGTGGACATGCCGCAATCCCTTCTCCTCCATCTCCTCCATTCTCCTCTGGGGATCTTGGGCACACACACACACGCGCCCGGCATGAGTTTAAGCCACCAGGTCCGGGACTCAAAACTCAGTCGACTACATGGGAGTCCAGCGACATAGTCATTACACTGACTGCTGTTCTCTCCAATCCTTTTCAATATAGTACTGAAGTCCAAGCCAATACAATAAGAAAAGAGAATAAAATAAAATACACTCAAGCAGATGACATGATTATATACATAGGAATCCTAAAAGAATTCATTAAATAACTCCTGGAAGTGATAAATGAATACAGTAAATTGGCAGGATACAAATTCAACATACAAAAATCTATAACATTTGTATACACCAACAATAAGTCAACTGAGGAAGAATTACAGAAAGCAACCTTATTTACAACAATCAGAAAAAGTATAAGATACCTAGGAATAAACCTATTCAAAGATATTAAAGACCTCTACAAGGAAAACTATGAAAAACTAAACAAAAAAATTAAAGACGATGCAAAAAAAGTGGAAGGACATCCTAAATTCCTAGATTGAAAGAATTAATATAATCAAAATGTTCATTCTACCCAAATTAATCTACATATTTAATGAAATTCCAATCAAATTACCAGAGACATTCTTTACAGATTTGGGAAAGAAAAATCATAGAATTTGGAATCATAAAAGACCCTGTATTCACAAAGCAATACATGTAAGGAAAGAGGAGTTGGCGGCATATCACTTCCTGACCCCATAATATATCACAAAGCTATGATAATCGAAACAGCATGGTATTGGCACTAAAACAGGTATGTAGAGCAATGAAACAGAATAGAGATCCCAGAAATAAACTCTGAAACATACTGATTTTTGACAAAGGGCACAAGAAAATCCAGTAGGGAAAAGAAAATCTCTTTAGCAAATGGTGCTGGAAAAATCTTAGTATCCTCCTGCAGAAAGTTGAACCTGATCCTTATCTCTCACCATTAACAAAAGTAAACTCTAAGTGAATCAAAGATCTAAACCTAAGACCTTAAACTGTAAAACTAGTGATGGAAAACACACAGGAAACTCTGGGAGACGTTGGGATAGGTAATTTTGAAGGTTAAGATCCAGTCTTTCCAGTATCACTTGATATTAAAATTGTCCTTTCTCCCATCAAGTGGTCTGCACAGCCTTGTTAAAGGTTATTTAATCATCTATGCCAGGGTTCATGTCTGTATTCTCCATTCTAGTTCATTAGCCTGTCTTTATGCCAACACCACACTATTTTGTTACTGTAGCTCTGGTTAGGACTTCCAATACTATTCTGAATAGAAGCAGTGGCAGTGGGCATACTTGTCTTATTCTTGACCTAATACAAAATCTTTCAGTCTTTCACCATTGAGTATGATGTTAGCTTTGTATTTTGTTCATTATAAAATAGATTTCCCCCCATTGCTTAGTTTAAAGGTTCTTTATATATTTTGAATATTAAACCCTTATTAGATAAAAGATTTTCAAATATTTGTCACCATTTTGTGGGCTATCTTTCCATTTTATTAATAATAAACTTGGATAAATAAAGGCATTTGATTTCAGTAAAGTTCAATTAGCTATTTATTATTTATGGATAGTGTTTTTTCTTTGTTATCTATAAACACATTGCTAGATCTAAGAACATGAATATTGCCACCTGTTTTTTTCCCCCTAAGCGTTTTATGGTTTTAAAGTTTGTATTTAGGTTGTTGATCCATTTAAAGTTAATGTTTTAATATGATGTGAGGTAAGGATCTAAGTTCATTTATCGGATGTGGAAATACAGTTTTTCCATTCTTACTTGTTGAAAAAACTTTTATTTCAGTCATTGAAGGGACTTGGCACATTTGTGAGGAAAAAAAATTGGCCATAAATGTATGGATTTATGTCTAGACTCTCAATTTTATTCCACTGGTGTATGTGTCTCTCAATATGTAAAAATAATACTCTTTTGATTACTGTAACATTGTAGTAGTTTCCAAGTCAAGAAGTGTGAGCTCTCCAACTTTTTTTTTTTTTCTCAATATTATTTTGGCTCTTTGGGGGCCCCTTCTGATTACATGTAAATACAAAAGAAAGGGTTTTACATTTCTGCAAAAAAGGCTGTTGGGATTTTGATAGGAATTTCATTGTATTTGCAGATCATTTTGGGTAGTAATGAGAGTCTTAAAATATTGTCTTCCTACTTATGAACATGAGAAATTTTTACATTTATTTGAATTTTCTTTTGTAGTTTTCAGTGTGCAATTATTTCATTTACATGGTTAATGTATTTCTAGTATTTTCTCCTTTTACATGATATTTTAAGTGGAATTGCTTCTTAATTTTTTTGGTATTCTTTATTATTAATGAACAGAAAAGCAAGTAAATGTTGATATTGTATCCTGAAATTTGTCAAATTCTTCTAATAGTTCCAACAGATTTTGCATCTGTGTGTGTTTGTATCTGGTGTCTTTAATGTGTTCTGGAGGCAATAATATCATCTGTGAACAGAAATAATTTTCCTTATTCCTTTCATCTTAGTTGCCTTTAAAAAGGGGTCTTCAAAAAATTCATGAAAAAAAATGTGTAGTATAAAAATAATTGCAAGGGAGGAAGGGGAACAAGAGAAGAAAAAATATGTTCAATTAACAACAAAAGCTATTCGCTCATGGTAATGTATAGAGTAATGTCTTTGTCTTGGCTGATATGCATGGTATTAATGCTGGAAAAAGCAATGTTGAACACTATGAAGATATATGTTAATAAATGTAAATTAAGATAAAAATTATAAAAGAAAACAATTACAAGAATTTCAAATGTTTTTTTGCATTAAAATAAAATCATACTTTACATTTTTCCAGAAAGCTCTTTAAGTCCCCTTATATTTCCTTTCCTTATATAATTTGTCTGGTTAAAACCTCCAGTACAAAGTTGAATGGAGTTGGTGAAAACTAGCCTTTTTAGCTTGTTCTTGGTCATAGGAAAAATCCTTTCAGACTTCATTGAATATGGTGATATGTGTGCTTTACATAAATATTCTTTATCACATTGAGAAAGTTCCCTTTTATTTTTAGATAGTTTGTTTTTGCCAGTAGGCATGTGTGTTCACCATAAAGAAACAGAGAGGAAGAGAGAAAGCACTTCCCAAAGGGAATGGTCATGCCAAAATCTTTTCTCCTCCATTTCTTCTTCCTATTGGGATTTGGGGCATGTAAGTACATGCACCCAGCATTTTTTTCAAGCCACAAGATCCAGGACTCAAACTGTAGTTGGTCATGTGGGATCTGTCTGCCTTAATCATCAGGCCATGGAGCTAGCCCTCTATTCTGAGGTTTTTAATTATTTTTAGAATTATTTATTGTTATTTTTCAATTTGATGAGAGAGAGAGAGAGAGAGAGAGAAAGGAAAAAGAAAGAGAGGAAGGAAGGATAAAGAGAGAGAGAGAGAAAGGAGAAATGAAAAAGCAAGCTGCCAGGTCTGGGACCTGAACCATAGTCAACCATGTGGGAGTCCAGCATCTTAACCACCATGCCACCTGCTGGTCCATTTTTTTATTATGAAATGTCAGTGGATTTTTGTCAAATGACTTTTTGTGTCAATTGAGATGATCATGTGTTTTTTCTTTATTCTATTATTATGATATATTACACTGATTATAGGGCGTGTACTCTTGCCAGAGAAACAGACAGAAAACAAGAAATCAACCCCCAGGGGGGATGACCATGACACAATTCCTTCTCCATTATCCTTTCAGAATTTTTGGCATGCACACACACAACCTGGTGTGAGGTTTTAGCCGTTGGGTCTGGAACTTGAAGTCCAGTGACATAATCATTATACCATCTGTTGGTCTCCACTCTTACATTCTTCAGATAAATCCCAGTTGATCATAGTGTATAATCTTTGTAGTATGTTCAGGATTCAGTTTCCTAGTATTTTGTTAAGAATTTCTGTATCTATATTTATGAGGGATATCAGTCTGGAATTTTTTTTCTTTTTTGTTTTTAAGAATTATTTTATTAAATTTTATTTATTTATTTATTTCAGTTTGACTGGAGAGGGACAGAGTGAGAGAACGAAAGAGAGAGAGAGAGAGAGAGAGAAAGAAAGCCACCAGGTCTGGGATTCGAACTGCCGTTGATCACGTAAGAGTTCAGCGCCCTCAACCACCACACCACTAGCCAGCCCCTCTTGTGTTGTTTTTATGTAATTGTGTACCAGGGTAATATTGGCTTCAAGAATGAGAAACTGTTTCCATCTTTTCTATTTTTTGAGAGTTTGCAATGGATTGGTGTTCATTCTTATTTAAATGTTTAGTGGATATCACCAGTGATGTTATCTGGTCCTGGAGCTTTTCTTGTTAGGAGGTTTATAATTACTAATTCAATGCCTTCATGTATAGGTCTATTGAGATATTCTACCACTTCTAGAGTGGGTTTAGGTAATTGTTTGTTTGTTTTGTTTATATATTTTTTAAATCTATTTTACTTCTTTCCCCTCCCTTGCTTCCCTCCCTCTCACCCTCTGCCATTTCCAACCCTCCCCCCACACTGTCTCTGGTATCTAGTTACTCTTCATGTTTTTATACCATCCAATATTTCAGTTTTTGCTATAAAGCGCATACATTGAGTATATAAGTAGGGAAATATGATGCCTCTCTTTCATAGTTGGGCTTGCTTCACTTAGCAGTAAATCTTCCATTAAGACTTATTTCATTTTGTAAGATATCGTCTATCCCCGAGAATGTTTTATATGCACTTAACAACAATGTATATTCTGCTGTTGTCATTCTAAGGATGTCTGTTAGACCAAGCTGGATTATAACATTGTTCAGGTCCCCTGTTTTCTTATGCTCTTTTGTCTACAAACTCTGTTCATTTTTGAGTTGTATTGATGCATTCAAGTATTGTTGTAGAGATGTCTGTTTCTCCTTCTAATTCTGTCACTGCTTGCTTGGTACCTAATTTATACCTAAGCATTTTTCTTTTATTGTATTAATGTCAACAGCATGGTGTTTTCAATTTTAAGTTTCAGTTATTCATTGCTGGTATATAGAAAGGAATTGGCTTCTGGATATTAACTTTGTATACTGCAAACTTGCTATAATTGCTTATTAGTTTCAGGATGGTCTTTCTTTATTCTTTGGGATTTTATACATAAATTATATCATCTGCATTTAAAAACATTTATATAATCCTTTTAAGTTTGTATAACTTTTATTTCATTTTTTGTCTTACTGCATTAGTTAAGACTTCAGTAAGATTTTGAATAATGTAGTGAAAGTAGACTTTTTTTTTTTTTGTCGTTTTTCTAATCTTAGCAGGAAAGGATCTACTTTCTTACCATTACATATTTTGTTAGGTATATATATCTTATGTTCTATATCAAGTTGAGGAAGTTTCTCCTCTATTCTGAGTTTGCTGAAAATTTTTATCATGAATAGATATTGCATTTTATCAAATACTTTCTTTTGTACCTATTGATGTAATCTTGGGATTTTTTTTTTTCTTCTTTAGCTTCACAATGTGGTAGAGTATATCAATTGATGTTTGAATGTTAAACTAGCCCTGTATACCTGGAATATATCTGGTTGGTGTATAATTCTTTTGGCATACTGTTTAATTCAATTAACTAATATTTTGAGGGTTTTTGTTCCTATGCATATGAGAGATGTTGATCTATAGTCTTGTTTTAATGTAACATCATTGACATGGATATTAGGATAATACTGACTTCGCAGAATGAGTTAGGAAGTATCCCCTCTGCTTCAATTTTCTGGAAAAAAAATGATAAATAATGTATAATTTCCTTTCTGTGTGTGATAGATTTTATAACTGAAAACATCATGTTGTTTTGTTTGTTTGTTTTTGCTATAGGGCATGTGTGCTCACCAGAGAAAGAAAGTGAGAGAGAGAAATCAGCCCCCCGGGTGGTATGGCTACACTTCAATCCCTTCTCCTTCTTTCTCCTCCTGGGATTTTGGGCATGCATGCACATGTGCCTGGCATAATTTTCAAGCCACCAAGTCCGGGACTCAAACCACATTTGGTCATGTGGGAGTCCAGTGCCTTAATACCATGCCACCTTCTGGCCACAAAACTTTATATTTTGAAAGAATATTAGTCTTTGATTCAATTTATTTCATAGGCCTACTAGGAGCATTTATTTTCCTTGCACAAATTTTGATAAATTCTGTCTTTCAAGGAAATAATGCCAATTTTCCAGTTTTCATGGGATCAGTAGTGATGGCTGCTTCTACATTTCCCAAAACAGTTATTTTTATTTTTTTCTTAACCTAGTAGAAGTTTATCAATTTTAGTGATCTTTTCGAAGAACCAGTTCTTGGTGTTATCTTATGCTTTTCTATTTCACTGATCTGTGTTGTAATTTTAATTTTTCTTCTGCTTACTTTGGATTTATAATTTGCTCTTCTTTTTATAGTTTCTTTTTTCTTTAATTTCATATTTCAATTTCTTTTATACATTCAGTCACATGTTACTTAGCTTACAAAGTGAATATTCCAGCATGTAAACATTTCTCTTCAGATCTTATAAATCTTTCACATTTTTATAGTTTCTTAAGATGGATGCTTACATTATTGATTTTAGGTATTTCTTCTGTTCACTCTTTTTGTTTTTTTGAGAGGTTTTTACTATTGGGCGTGTGTGCTTGCCAGAAAGACAGAGAGAGACAGAGAGACAGAAAGAGAGAAATCATCCCCTGGGAGGATGGCCATGCCACAATCCCTTCTCCTCCATTCTCTTCTCAGGATCTTGGGCATGCACACACATGTGCTCAGCATGAGTTTAAGCCACCAAGTCTGAGACTTGAACCAAAGTCGACTACATGAGAGTCCAGTGACATAGTCATTATCCCAGGTATTTCATCTTCTTTTTTTTCTTTCTTTTCTTTTCTTTCTTTCTTTTCTTTTCTTTTTTTTCCGTATACTGAATCATTTATTAAGAATGTCCTCTTTTTTATTTACATTTTTTTGTTTCATTTTCTTTTATACATTCTATCACATTATTTAGCTTACAAAGTGAATATTTCAACATGTGAACACTTCTTCCTAGTCCAGTTGATGAAACTATAAAATATCTTCAACAGATAATACCATATTTCTTTGTCCCATTAATGCTTTGTCTCCCTATTTTTCTTTTAAATGTCTTTCGTCAGACCCTACTCTTTCACACACACTATATCTGGTATTTACACCCATTTACTGTGTTTCTACATCCTTTAGTCAATCCATTTCAGTCATAGAGTGCGGACACTCGGTATATATGAAGTGAGAACATACAATGTCTCTCCTTCGTAGTAGCCTGGCTTGCTTCCCTCAGCAGTAAATCTTCCACATTCATCCACTTTCTGACAAAAGTCAGGTTTTTTTTTTTCTTTTTGCTTTCTTTTTTTTTTTGGAGAGATTTTCACTATAGGGTGCGTGCGCTCGCCAGACAGACAGAGAGAGACATAGAGACAGAAAGCGA
>NW_006207624.1:586596-605050 GCF_000334495.1 Tupaia belangeri chinensis
GGTATTGGACAGTCTGGCTAAGATGTGTCTTTGAGAAGATCTTCTGGGGTTGATTCTATTTGGGGTCCTTTGTATTTCTTCAGTCTGGATGTTTGAGTACCTCTCTAGACTAGGGAAATTTTCTTCCAGGATTTCATGGAAATGATTTTTCACGCCATTATTAATTTCTTCACCTTCTGGGATGCCAATTATTCAGATGTTTGGGTGTCTAATTGTATCTAGTATTTATCATATATTAGCCTCTTGTTTTCTTTTTTGTTATTTTCTCTATCTTTTTGGCATTTTTTTTTAGATCAGAGGTTTTTCTTCTACATCGGAGATTCAATTTTCAGCATGGTCTAATCAGCTTTTATTACTTTCAAGGGAGTTTTTTATTTCCTTTATTACAGACTTCATCTCTAATATTTCCATCTTATTCTTTCTCAGAGTGCCCATTTCTTCTTTTATATCATGGAAGGACTTCCTAATCTCCTGTAGTTCATTGTCTCTTTTCTATTCCAACTCATGGAATTTGGTCACCATGAATGTTTGAAATTCTTTCGCTGACATTTTGGTAACTTCCTCAGTTTTTAGGAAAGATGAAGGAGAGTTACTCTGTTCCTTTGATGGAGACATATTTTCTGGTTTATTCAGACATGAGGCTCTTCTTCTATTTCTAACCATTGGAAGATGTATTCACTTTTGAATACCTCTTAGGAGAACGTTTCTCCAACTGTGAGCAAGTATGTTTCCCTTTTTCTGCGAATTGATGTGTTCCGAAGTCTCTTGTCTATTGTTTTAGCAATTTGGTCTCAAGAGGGGTACTCTATTCAGGTGTCTGAAGGGCAGTATCTCCTGTCTAGGGTGCTGGATCTTTGGCTGGAGAGCCTGGAAGTGAGGCAGGAGCTAGTGATGCCCCTGCCTCAATGTCCCTTGTGGCCAGAGGCCTGGAGATGGAAATGGAGTCTGCTGCAGAGCAAAAGACAGTCTGTCTAGGGGACTGGGTCTTAGGTTGGGGAGTCTGGAAGTGAGGCAGGGGGCAGTGGAGGGGCCTGGAGATGGAACTGGAGACTGCTACAGTGCAAAGCACAGTCTGGTATTTCTTCTTATTTAACATATGCAATCAATACTATAAAGTTCCCTTGATCCATTGCCTTTACTCCAACTAATATTTTGATAATTACATTTTAATTTAGTTTAAAATATTTTACATTTTCTATTGAGCCCATATACAGTGTATTCTGGATGTGAAAATTTATTTTGTATGCTGCAATGATATCCAGTGAATGACTGTAAAGTAAATTTAAATTTAAAAATAATGATAAATGAATAAATACAAAAATTTTACATTTTTTCTTGAGACTTCTTCTTTGACCCATGTGTTATTTAGAAGTGTATTGTTTAGGCTGATCCCATAGCCTAGCAGATCCTGCATGTCTGACTTTGATTCAAATCCTGGTCCCAGCAACTTGAAAAACATAGCAGGCACATGTGTCTGTATGCCTAGAATCACAACAGAATGAAGAAATGAAGGATAAAAGATTGCAGTGTGACTATGCTCCATTAAGAATTTCTTTGTCCCTCTCTCTCGCTCTCTCTGGTGAGTGCACATTCCCTCTGGTAATTTTTTTTTAAGTGCATTGTATAATCTCCAAGTATTTAAAAATTTTCCAGATATCTTCCTGTTACTGATTTCTAGTTTACTTGTATTATGTTCTGAATGTATGCTAACTTATTTTTAGAGATTTTTGCTATAAGGTGTGTGAGCACACCAGAAAGACAGAGAGAGACAGAGAAACAGAAAGCGAGAAATTACCCCCACCCACAGGGGAATGACCACGCTGCAATCCCTTCTCCTCCATTCTCCTCTTTGAATCTTGAGCACGCATGCACATGTGCCTGGTGTGAGTTTAAGCCACCAGGTCTGGGACTCAAACCATAGTCGACTAC
Source organism: Tupaia belangeri chinensis (assembly GCF_000334495.1). NCBI lineage: Eukaryota > Metazoa > Chordata > Mammalia > Scandentia > Tupaiidae > Tupaia > Tupaia belangeri. Next base: position 588,526 of record NW_006207624.1, read on the forward strand.
ACGGAAGTCCAGTGACATAGCTATTACACCAACTGCTGGTCACATCTAAGATTTTTTTAAGAGAGATTTTTACTATAGTGCATGTGTGCTCACCAGAGAGACACAGAAAGCAAAAAATCATCCCCCAGAGGGGATGGCTACATCACAGTTCCTCCTTCTCCATTCTCCTCTTTGGATTTTGGGCATGCATGCACATGTGCCCAGCGTGAGTAAAAAAAGAAGTTTTTTTTTTGTTTTGAGATTTTTTTGCTATAGGGCGGGTGTGCTCACCAGAAAGACAGAGAGAGACAGAAAGCAAGAAATCACCCCCCAGGGGAGATAGCCATGCCACAATCCCTTCTCCTCCATTCTCTTCCCGGGATCTTGGGCACACACGCACATGCGCCCGGCGTGCCCAGCGTGAGTTTTAAGCCACTGGGTCTGCGACTCGAACTGAAGTAAACTATGTAGGAGTTCCAGTAATGTAACCATTATGCCCTCTTCCGGTCCCAAGATTTCTATTCTTTCAGATTTATTAATTTGGGCTTCATGACCCAAAAGGTTTTTTCTTTGAAATATTCTATGTGAATTTAAGAATATGCATCCTGCTGTTGTTGAATAAGTCTATAGGTGTCAATTAGATCCAATTGATTGATAGTAACATTAAGTTCAACTACGCTTTTACTGATTTTCTGCCTATTGGACCTATCCAATACTGATAGAGGGGCAATCAAGTCTCCAACTATAATAGTAGATTTATCTATTTCTCCTTGTGGTTCTATCAGTTATCTTTGATAATTCTTCTTGTTGCAAAGTCTGCTTTGTCTTGTATTAATGTGTAAAATTAACTACAGTTTTTCATTAGTGTTAACATGACATCCTCTTTCAGTGCTCTTTCAATAGCAATAGTACTTCATAAGTAGTGTAGGTACTTTATAGCAGACTATTCCAAATGTCTTTCTCCTCTCAATGATAACATTGCCATCATTCATCTCACATATCCATAAACTATAATCATGAAATACATTGTTGATATTATTATTTTGAACAAGATGTTGTCTATTATATATGTTAAAATAAAAATAAAATATGGGACCAGCAGATGGTATAATGGTTACATTGCTGCATTCCTATATAGTTGACCATAGTTCAAGTCCTGTACCTGGTGGCTTAAAACTCAGGCCAGATGTGTGCACATGAGTACCTAAGATCCCAAGAGGATAATGGAGGAGAAGGGATTGTGGTGTAGCCATCTCCCATAGGGGGTGGTTTCTCCCTTTGTGTCTCTCTGTCTCTCTAGCAAGTGCATGTGCCTTAGAGTGAAAATCCCTCAAAAAATAAATAAGAATTAAAATATTTTATTTTACCTGAATTTATTCTTTGTCTCATATTCTTCTATTTTTCTTTATGTTGACCCAAGTTTTGATGTATACGTTTTTTAAGCTGCTGGGGCCAGGATTCAAACCAAAGTCAGTCACATGGAATCTGGCTACCTTATCCACTAGGCTTTGGAGCCAACTCTAATAATTCTACCATCTTGGTCATGGTTGCTCTGTCTCTTAAAATTGTGTTGTCTTTTAATTGTAATTTTTTGTTAGAATGCCAGACATGATGTGCTGGGTAAAAGGAATTGAGATAAACAGTCTTTTTTCTGTGAGGATTTATATTTATTTGGCTAGAGGTTAGGCTGCGTATACTGTTGCCTGTAGCTTTAGATGTCTCTAAAGCTTCTGCAGCTTTAGATGTCACAGACTAAAATTTTGTCTCCCCTATTATCTTTGGGGTTTTCTGGAGACTTTTTGAGGTCTATGATTTGAAGTTTTTTCTGTTGTATCACCCTTATTATATAGGAGCCTGATTGCTGTGATAGTCCTATATGGAGGGAGTGGGAATATTCTATCGTCCTATGATTAGGCATAAGCTTCTGCTCTTGGACTGTGACTTTCAAAAATGCTTCTCATCCTTCTTCATCCCCCTTGCTGACAAAGGGAGACTATGGAGGGAAGACATTATGTATTTTCCTTCCCCACATAGAAAAGTCTATGGGGGGCTGGTGTTGAGTGCTACCTTTCCCTCATTTGAAAAGCTGGAGAGCACTGTGATTTTTTTTTCTTCTAGTTCAGTTATGCTCTGGCAAAACTACAATCAATGAGATTCTGGTGAAAATGATTTTAGGGTAGGGCTTCTTAAGAAGAATGTAATACTATAGTCAGATTTTTAAATGTCTGCTTTTCCTTTTTTGCTGATGCATGTGGAGATTTTTCTTTTTCTTTCTTTTCTTTTTTTTCTATTTATCTATTTATTTTTATTTATTTTACATACTTTCACTGGACATCACCATAGCATACAAAATGCAATTTTCCAGCCAGAAAACACTGTAGAGTGGCTTAAACATACAAGCTATTGTCAACATATAATTTTCCATTTCTTATTTCTTATATGTGTGTATATAAAATATATATAAATCAAGAAATATATGTACATATATATATATACACACACACATATATATTCCTCCCTATTTCTTGCCCTCTGTCATTTCCCATCCTCTTCCCACCCTGCCTGGTTTCTGCAGTTGCTTTCCATTCCTTTATTCTTTCCCACATTGTATTGATTAACAAAATATGTTAATTAATCTAAATAATTTCAACAGTAAATTCAGCTGATATATACATATCTGTGAACAAAAGTCGACTTCAGGGATAAAACTCTGTGGACAGAATGAATATACTATAAAATAGCACATAGCTGAGGCTATATAGCTTACTGTTATTATCAAGTAGGTATTTTTAAAAATACACTTTTTAATGTCAAGACACATTTAGTTTAAATAGATCAAAATTTAAAAAAAATGTTAAGAAAACTTTGCTTAAAACTTAAAGCCAGGAAACAGGTTAGAATTCTGTTTGGATAGTAGGTACATAGAACTGTTCACAACTTAAGAAAAGACAAAACTCCCTAATACTGGAAAACATAGCATGAAAGGTCAGTGATGTTTTAGTCAAAAGTCATAAAATTCTATTTCACCAGTTCAAGCTCATGTACTTTATCTTCTGCTGTGGTCTGATCTCTCTGTTTAAATTCAGAAGATAACATTCAACTCTGTTCTTGTCCCTATCATTAAACTTGCCATTTTCTTAGCTGTTTTAGAACTCTTATTTCTGTGTGTCTGACTTTAGTTTTCCTGGATAACACTCTTCAGAACTTCTTGGAGAGCTGGTCTGGTGTTGGTAAATTCTTTCAGGTTTTGTTTATCTGAGAATGTTCATGTGCTCCCTTCCCATATGAAGGATAATCTTGCTGGGTATAGTATTCTTGGTTGAAATTGTTTTTCACTCAACACTTTGAATATATTGTCCCATTCTTTCATTGCTCACATTGTTTCTGATGAGTCTGCTGTTAACCTGATGGGATATCCTTTGTAGGTAACTTGATGTTTCTTTTTCCAGTCTGAGTATCTTATCTTTGCCTATGGTTTTGTTCAATCTGGCTATAATGTGTCTTGGAGAAGATCTTCTTGGGTTGATCTTATTTGGGGTCCTTTGTATTTCTTGGGTCTGGAACTTTTAATGCCTCTCTAGCTTTGGGAAGTTTTCTTCCAGGATTTCATGGAATACATTTTCAACGCCCTTATTAGTCTCTTCACCTGCTGAAATATCAATTATCTGGATGTTTGTATGTTTAATGGTATCTAGTATTTCTCATATATTATTCTCATTTTGGGGGGCTATTTTCTCAGTCGTCATGGTGGATTTTACTAGTAAAGTGATCCTGTCTTCTACATCTGAGATTCAATTTTCTGTATGAGCTAGTCTGCTTTTAATACTTTCAAAGGAGGTTTTGACTTCCTGTATTATAGCCTTCATCTCCAACAGTTCCATTTGACTCTTTTATGACATGATTTTCCTCTTTCAGCTCTCAAAAGAAATTCCTCGCCTCCTGAAACTCATTGGCGTTTTTCTTCTGGTGTTCACTGTCCTCCTTCTCTTCCATCTCTGTTAGTTTTGTAATTATGGATACTCTAAATTCTTTATCAGGCATATCCATGGTTTCCATTGTACTGTCTGTGGATGAAGAGGGTTATTCTTTTCCCTAGAGGGTGAGGTATTGTCTTGATTTTGCGTTCTTGTGACCCTACAGTGATTTCTAGTCATCTGATGGGTTATCCATTTCCTCCTAATCTGAGTGATCAGAGGTGCTCAGGAGGATGTGGTCTGCAAATTCTTTGATGATGTGTTTTTCTCCCTTGTGACACAGATTCAGTGAAAGTTGAAAAATATGAGGACCCAAATAGTATTCAGATTTTGTCGACGTTTAATTTACACTTGTCCAGACAGTCAGTAGGTAGAAGCCAAGCAGCAAAGTGATGAGGTTAAAAAAAAAATAGGATAAGGAAACAGAGAAAGAGAGAAAGAAGAAAAAGAGAAAAGTGGATAAAGCAAACAGAAAAGTTATTTATTTGTTGAATATAACAAGTAAAAAATGAAAACTGCAAAGTGCGCTAGTGCACCGTGTGAAATCACTATATCTCAGTTCTCATGGCAGATTCAGTCTTCTTCTGGCCTGCCTATTTTTGCCAGGGTAGATTCTCAGCAGGACATCTTCACTCGTCTTCTCTCTGAAATCACTAGATCTCAGCTCTCATGGCAGACTAAGTGTTCTTTTGGCCTGACATTTTTTGCTAGGGTAGAGTCTCAGCAGAACATCTTCATTGCTTTTATCTTTGAAATCACTAGGTCTCAGCTCTCAAGGCAGACCAAGTCTTCTTTTGGAATGCCTTTTTTTTTTTTTTTTTTTGGCCTAGATGGGAGGGGGAGAGGGGAAGGAGATTATTAAAATGTAAAGTATGAGATCAAAGCCTAGAAAAATAATTTCCCTAAAATTTTAAAAAGAAAATAATTAGAAAAAAAATAAAAAGTCACAGACAGAAAAGCAGAAAGAGATAGAGACAGAGAGAAGGCTACAGAAGCTCTAACAGGGTGGATTCTCAGCAGAACATCTTCATTGTTCTTATCTCTGAAATCACTAGATCTCAACTCTTATAGTGGACTAAGACTTTTTTTTTATTTTTGGAGAGGTTTTTGCTATAGGGCGCATGTGCTCGCCAGACAGACAGAGAGAGACAGAGAGACAGAAAGCAAGAAATCACCTCCCAGGGGGGATGGCCACGCCACAATCCCTTCTCCTCCGTTCTCCTCTCGGGATCTTGGGCACACAGACACACATGCGCCCGGCAGGAGCTTTAAGCCACCGGGGCCGGGACGCAAACCGCGGTCGACTACGTGGGAGTCCAGCTACATAGCCATTACGCTAACTGCTGGTCCCCTGGACTAAGTCTTTTTTGGCCTCCTTTTTTTGCCTAGATGGGACAGGGAGAGGGGAAGGGGATTAATACCAAGATAAAGGAGGACTTTGCATCCTAGAAAAAATATTTCCTTAAAAATGTTAAAAACTGAAAAATTAGAAAAAATGAAAGATAGAGACAGAAAGACAGAAAGAGACAGAGAGAGACAGAAAGAGAGAGGGGGTTTACCAAGGTAGCTTTTCAGCAGAATCTCTTCATTGCTATTCTCTCTGAAATCAATAGATCTCAGCTGTCATAGCAGACTTTTTATTCTGGCCTGCTTTTTTTTTTTTATCAGAATAGATTATCAGCAGAATATCTTAATTGCTCTTATCTATGAAATCACTAGATCTCAGCTCTCACTATGGACTCAATCTTTTTTGGGCCTGCCTTTGTTTATTTGCCAGAGTATATTATCAGCAGAACATCTTCATTGCTCTTATCTCTGAAATCATTAGATCTGAGCTCTCATGGTGGACTCGGTCTACTCCTGGCTTGACATTTTTTCCTTGAGGGAAGGGGGTGAGGGAGGGGATTATTACCAAGATCAAGGAGGATTTCAGAGCCTAGAAAAAAAAGTCTTTCCTTTTCAAATGAAAAGACAGAGACAGAAAGACAAAAAGAGACAGAGAGAGACAGAGGAGACAGTGGCTCTACCAGGGTAGATTCTCAGCAGAAAATCTTCATTGCTCTTATCTCTGAAATCACTAGATCTCAGCTCTCATGGCAGACTCAGTATTTATTTTTCTGCCCTGCTTTTTCTTTGCCTGAATGGGAAGAGGAGATGAGAAGAGGGCTATTACCAAGATAAAGGAGGATCTCAGAGCCTACAAAAATCTTTCCCTTAAAAATTTTTAAAAATGAGGAAACCAGCAGTTAGTGTAATGGCTATGTTGCTGGACTCCCACATAGTCGACCGCGGTTTGCGTCCCGGACCCGGTGGCTTAAAACTCACGCCGGGTGCGTGTGCGTGTGCGTGTGTGCCCAAGATCCCGAGAAGAGAATGGAGGAGAAGGGATTGTGGCATGACCATCCCCCATGGGGAGTGATTTCTCGCTTTCTGTCTCTCTCTGTCTGTCTGGTGAGCACATGCGCCCTATAGCGAAAAACCTCTCAAAAAAATTTTTTTAAAAATGAAAAATTAAAAAAAAAAGACAGAGACAGTGAGGCAGAAATAAACAGAGAGAAACATAGAGAAAGAGACAAGATCTCTACTAGTGTAGATTTTAGGCAGAACATCTTCATTGCCCTTATCTCAGAAATAACTTGGTCTCAGCTCTCATAGAAGAATCTGTCTGCTTCTGGCCTGCCTATTTTTGTCTAGATGAGAGATGAGAGGAGATTATTATCAAGATCAAAAAGGATTTCCAAACCTAGAAAAAAAATTCCCTTAAAAATGTAAAAAAAAAAAAAAATTAGAAAAAAATGAAAAGACAGACAGAAGGCAGAAAGAGACAGAGACTCTACCTAGTAAGATTTTTAGCAGGACATCTTTATTGCTCTTGTCTCTGAAATCACTAGGTCTGAGGTCTTATGTTGCTCTCATTCTTCTTCTGGCCTGCCTTTTTTTGCCAGTGTGGATTTTCAGCAGAACATCTTCAATATTCTTATCTCTGAAATCACTAGATCTCTGCTCTCATGGCAGACTCAGTCTTCTTCTTGCCTGCTTTTTTTTCCAGGGTAGATTCTTAGCAGAACATCTTCATTGCCTGTATCTCTGAAATCACTTGGTCTCAGCTCTCACGATGGACTCTGTCTGCTTCTGGCCTGCCTTTTTTTGGGTAGATGGAATTGGGAAAGGGGAAGGGATTATTACTAAGATAAAGGAGAATTTTAGAGCCTAGAGAAAACTTTCCCTTTTTTAAAAAAAGAAAAATTAGAAAACAGTGCACAGAGACAGAAAGGCAGAAAGAGACAAAGAGTAACACAGAGAAGGGTACAGTAGGTCCACCAGGGTACACTCTCAGCAGAACATATTCATTGCTCTAATCTCTGAAATCACTAGATCTTTTCTCTCATGGAAGAATCAGTCTACTTCTGGCCTGCAATTTTCTGCCTAGTTGTGAGTGAAAAGAGGAGGAGATTATTACCAAGATAAAGGAGCATTTCAGAGCCTAAAATATACTTTCTCTTTAAAAATTTTAAAAAAAGAAAAATGAGAAAAAAAGAAAAGACAGAAACAGAAAGGCAGAAAGAGACAGAGAGAGACAGAGAGAAGGAGACAGTGGCTCTACCAGGGTAGATTCTCAGCAGAAAATCTTCATTACTCTTATCTCTGAAATTACTAGGTCTCAGCTCTCATGGCAGACTCAGTGTTCTTCTGTCCTGCTTTTTTTTTTTCCCTGAATAGAAGGGGGAGAGGGGAAGAGGATTATTACCAATATAAAGGAGGAGTTCAGAGCCTACAAAAATCTTTCCCTTAAAAATCTTAAAAAAATGAAAAATTAGGAGAACAATGAAATGACAGAGACAGGAAGGCAGAAATAAATTGAGAGAGACAGAGAGAAAGAGACAGTATTTCTGCTAGGTAGATTCTCAGCAGAACATCTTCATTGCCTGTATCTCTGAAATCACTTGGTCTCAGCTCTCATGGAGGAATATGTCTGCTTCTGTCTTGCATTTTTTTGCCTAGATGTGAGGAGGAGAGGGGAGGGGATTGTTACCAAGATCAAAAAGAATTTCAGAATATAGTACAAATTTTCTATTCAAAATTTAAAAAAAAAAGAAAAATTAGAAAAAAAAATGAAAAGACAGAGACAGAAAGGCAGAAAAAGACAGATCAAGACAGAGAGAAAGAGGTCTCTACCTGAAAAGATTTTTAGCAGAACATCTTCATTTCTCTTGTCTCTGAAATCGCTAGGTCTGAGATCTTATGGCAAACTCATTCTTCTGGTCTGCCTTTTTTATTTTTCCCAGGGTAGATTCTCAGCAGAATATCTTCATTGCTCTGTCTCTAATATCACTAGATCTCTGCTCTCATGGCAGACTCAGTCTTCTTCTTGCCTGCCTTTTTTTGTCTAGTTGTGAGGGAAAAGAGGAGGGGATTATTACCAAGATAAAGGAAGACTTCAGAGCCTAGAAAATACTTTCCCTTAAAAAAGTCTTTTTTTTTAAATTAGAAAACAATGAAAAGAGACAGAAAGTCAAAAAGAGACAGAGAGATACAGAGATGGAGACAGGGGTCTACCAGGGTGGATTCTCAGCAGAACATCTTCAGTGCTTTTATCTCCAAAATCACTAGGTCTCAGATTTCATGGCGAACTCAGTCTTCTTCTGTCCTGCCTTTTTTTGCCAGGGTAGATTCTCAGCAGAACATCGTCATTGCTCTTATCTCTGAAATCATTAGATCTCTGCTGTCATGGAAAAATCAGTCTACTTCTGGCCTGCCTTTTTATGCCTAAATGAGAGGGGGAGAGGTGAAGAGGATTTTTACCAAGATAAAGTTGCAGTTCAGAACCTAGAAAAAAACTTTCCTTTAAAAAATTAAAAAAATAAAAAAATAGAAAAAAATGAAAAGGCAGAGACAGGAAGGCAGAAAGAGACAGAGACAGAGAGAAGAGGACAGGTTCTCTACTAGGGAAGCTTCTCAGCATAACATCATCATTACTCTTCTCTCTGAAATCACTAGCTCTCACCTATCATGGCAGACTCAGTCTTCTTCTAGCCTGCCTGTTTTTGCCATGGTAGATTCTCAGCATAACATCTTCATTGCCTATATCTCTGAAATCACTTTGTCTTAGCTCTCATGGAGGAATATGTCTGCTTCTGGCCTGCCTTCTTTTGCCTAGATGGGAGGGGAGAGAGGAGGGGATTGTTACCAAGGTCCAAGAGGATTTCAGAACCTAGAAAAAAAGTTTTCCTTAAAAAATTTTAAAAAATGAGAAATATATGAAAAGACAGAGACAAAAGAGAGAGAAAGGCAGAAAGAGACAGAGAGAGAGAGAAAGAGACAGGGGCTCTACCAGGGAAGATTTTCAGCAGAACATCTTCATTGCTCTTATCTCTGAAATCATTAGGTCTGAGCTCTTTAAGGCAGACTCAGGCTTCTTCTGTTGTGCCTTTTTATGCATAGGTGGGAGGGGGAGAAGGGAGGGGATTATTTCCATGATCAAGGAGGATTTCAGAGCCTAAAAATACTTACCCTTAACAAATTTTCAAGAAAGAAAAACTAGAAAAAAATGAACCGACATAGATAGAAAGGCAGAAAGAGACAGAGAATGATGGAGAGAAGACAGGGGATTTACTAGAGTAGATTCTCAGCAGAACATCTTCATTGCTCTTATCTCTGAAATCACTAGATCTCAGCTCTCATGGTGGACTCAGTTTTCTTCTGGCCTGCCTTTTATTTGCCTAGATGGGAAGGGAGAAGTGAGGGGATTTCTGTCAAGATAACGCAGAATTTCAAAGCCTAGAAAAAACTTTCCCTTCAAAGATTAAAAAAAAAAAAAGAAATATTAGAAAAAAATAAAAAGACAGAGACAGAAAGGCAAAAAGAGACAGAGAGAGACTGAGAGAAGGAAACAGGGAGGGACTCTACTAGGGTAGATTCTCAGCACAACATCTTCATTGCTCTTACTTTTGAAATCACTAGATCTCAGCTCTTATGGTGGACTTGGTCTTCTGGACTTTTTTTTTTTGGCCAGGGTAGATTCTCAGCAGTACATTTTCATTGCTCTTTTCAGAAATCACTAGATTTCTGCTCTCATTTTGGATGTAGTCTTTTTCTGGCCTGTCCTTTTTTGCCTAGATGTCCAGGTGCAAGTGAGGGGATTATTACAAAAATAACGGAGAGTCAAAGCCTAGGAAAAACTTTCCCATAAAAAAGTTATTAAAAAATAGAAAAAAATGAAAAGACAGAAACAGAAATGCAGAAAGAGACAGAAAGAGATAAAGAGAAGGAGACAGGGGCTCTACCATGTTAGATTCTCAGCAGAACATCTTCATTGCTCTTCTCTCTGAAATTACTAGATCTCAGCTCTCTTGGCAGACTCAGTCTTCTTCTGGCTTTCCTTTTTTTGTCTAGATGGGAGTATAAGAGGGGAGGGGATTATTACCAAGATAAAGAAGAATTTCAGAGTCTAGAAAATACTTCCCCTTAAAAAATTTAAAAAAAAGAAAAATGAGAAAAAATTAAAAAGACAGAGACAGAAAGGCAGAAAGAGACAGAGAAAAACAGAGAAGAGTAGATATCAGTTCTACCAGGGTAGATTCTCAGCAGATCATCTTCATTGCTCTTATCTCTGAAACCACTAGATCTCAGCTCTTATGGTGGACTCAGTCTTCTTCTGGACTGTCTTTTTTTGCCAGGGTAGAATCTCAGCAGAACATCTTCATTGCTCTTATCTGTGAAATCACTAGATCTCAGCTCTCATGGTGGACTCAGTCTTTTTTTGTGTACATTAAGTGTTTTGCCTTTTTCACCCTTGTCTCCATCTCACCGACCCCCTCCCCCATGTCACACTGTCTCTAGTATCTATAATTGCTCCCCCTGGTTTTATTCCTTCCAATCTTTCAGTTTCTTCCATAGTGCTGACACTTGGTATATGTTGAGGACATAGAATGCCTCTCTTCCATAGTCTGGATTGCTTATTTTATAATTTAATATTCCATTTGTGTCCACTTTCTAACAAATGCCAGTATCTCATTGTTTTTGTGGGTGAGTAGTATTCCACAGTATACATGTGCCAGACTTTTTAAATCCATTCATCTGTTCTTGGACATCTGGATTGATTCCATGTCTTAATAATTGTGGTCAATGCTGCAATGAGCATGGATGTGCCAATGTTTTTCTAACTGAGTGTATTCCTATCCTTTGGGTAGATCCCCAGGAGTGGAATTGCTGGGTCATATGGTAGTTCTATATTTAGGTCTTTGAGAAGCCTCTATATTGTTCTCCATAGTGACTGGACTAATTTCCATTCCCGTCAACAGTGTAGGTGAGTTCCCGTTTCAACACAGCATCACCAGCACATATCATTCTTTATTTTAAAAATCTTAGCCATTCTGACCAGGGTTTGTGTTATCTCAATGCGGTTTCAATTTGCATTGCCCTTATCATCATAAGGGATATTAAGCATTTTTTCTTGTGATATTTGGCTGTTCATATGTCTTCCTTGACAATTCTTGTCTGTTCAGCCCATTTTTTCATCTTATACTTGGATTGAAATTTTTTTGTGGTTTAGTTGCTTGAGTTCCCTGTGTATTTTGGTTATCAATCCCTTATTTATGGGAGAGTTTTCAAGTATATTCTCCCATTCAAGGGCTGTTGATCCACTTATTGTTTCTTTAGCTGTGCACAATTTTAACCTGATACACTGCCACTTTTCTATTTTTAAGATTATTGTATGTGCTTTGAGTGTCTTATTTAAGAAGTCTTTGCCTAGTCCAATGTCTACAAGGGTTTCCTCTGTGTTTTCCACCAGTACATATATAGTTTGAGGTTTTCTGTTTAGATTTTTTAAGATATTTTTAGTTGATTTCTGTTAACAGTGAGAGATTAGGGTTCAGTTTTATTTTTCTGCAGGTGGATGTCCAGTTTTTCAAGCACCAACTGCTGACAATCCATTTACCCATTGAATTGTCTTGTGCCCTTTGTCAAAAATTACTTGGCTGTATGTTTTGGGGGGGGGTTACTTCTGGGTTATCTCTTCTGTTCCATTGGTCTACCTGGCTATTTCTGTGCCAGTAGCATGCTGTTTTGATTATCACAACTTTGTAATATATTCTGGGGTCAGCGAGTGAGGTTTTATAAGTTAAGAGTGCCTGATTTTTTTTTAAGAGAGATTTTTACTATAGGGCACATGTGCTCACCAGAGAGAGAGAGAGAGAGAAAGAGAGAGAGAGAGAGAGAGAATTAATCAGATCATCCCCCAAGGGGAAGGGCCACACCACAATTCTTTTTCTTTCATTCTCCTCTTGGAATTTTGGGCACACACACACACATTTGCCCAGTTTGTGTTTTAAGCCACTGGGTCTAGGACTTGAACTGCAGTCAACTATGTGGGAGCCCAGTGACATAACCATTATGCCATTTGTTGTTCCCAAGAGCTCCTACTTTAAGGTACAGGCATTTCCTGGAAATCACAAAATCATGGTGATAACAGTAGATGGATATGAGGCTGGGGGAGTCTTTTAAACTTTTCTTTCTATATCTTATTATATTTTGTATTGTCTAACTTTACACTTGTATTGCCTTTTTTAAAAATGTTGACAGGATTTTCTGGGAAATAATATTATGGGCCTTTTTTGTTTTTCATTTCTGTATTTTAAAAAATGTTAACACATCTATACACACACAAACAAACACACATGAAAGCTGTCAGAATCATTGGAGTCATCTGTGTCAACTCATTTTAAACTGATTAAATGGAGGTAGGGAAGGCCATCAAGGAGGTGGTTCTCACATCAGTAATAGACTAACAAGGACTTGCACAAAGACCACTGCAGCCTTACATAAAAGCACTCCTTTGAGAACATCTTCCCAGAAACTACTTGTCCAACCAATTCAGCAATGATGCCAATAATAAGAGTGATGTAAATTTATCCTTGTTATTGATCCTGATACCCAGGAAAAACTATCCCCAAATGATTATTGTAATACCTCTTTCCATTTGTGGTTTTTGCCTTTAAACTTTGCCTAAAGATTTTAGGGATTTGGAACACATATTCAAGACTATTTGGATCTAGGTATCCTGGGTTTGTAACTCCCAAATAAATTCTTTTACTAAAATTTGTTTCTTGTTTCTTTAAGAGTCAATATAGTCATAAACACATTTATTTTAAAGGAAACCTTCCAGCGTGTTATCTGAGTCTATCTGAAATGACTCTAATTCTCTGTCTGACTGGCAGGGCTTCGTGAGATGGTTCCAGCATAGGAGGACCTGCTCTGAGGGGCTTTAGTAAAAGGCTCATAACAGCCAACAGAGGAAGCTGGAGGGTCTGAAAAGTTGTTTCCCCACTTCTCAATTCTGTCTAGTTCTGGGCGTTGCCAGGGATGCTTTTTTTCCCTATGATTTTAAATTATTCTTTAGTTTTCCCTAATTTAAAATGTAAAATGAAACCAAGTAACTAAATGTCGCCTCCCTAGAGGTGATTAAAAAGTTGGTATATGATGTATTCATACATTTATTATCACAATAAAATGATATTTGTTATTTATGAGCAGAAAAGCTATGCTTTATCTGGTCTAAACCACTTTTCATATCAAATTCCTAAACAGCACACCCTTTCCAAGAATTCATTTCCAATAGATATCATATCCCTCCTGTGTCCTTCAGACAAATCTTTAGGGAACCCTAGATTGCATAAGCAGTTTAGCATTTTTCATATTTGAAAATAAATCTTTACTGACTTGTTTAATTAATAATTATAGCAAGTGTCCAACTTTGGTTTGGCTGGGGCTGTAAAACGAAATCAACAAAACATAGCATGGTCATTCAATAATCAGACTTTGCAATCTACATGGGAAGGAAGTAACAATGGTCTGTTCTAAAGTTGTCTTAATTGGAAATACAGCAATTTCATTTTTTTTTATCACCATACCCAAGACTTAATACTTACTCGCACGATGGACAACAGATGCCAATGTGATTTCCCTGTTACTCTCCTCTCTAATCATGCCACTCAGATCCAAAAAGGGAACCAGTCTCCCTGTCTAACTAGCTGGACATGATAGTCCCCACACATTGAAAAGTTAAGAAAAGGACTTATTCCTAGAATTTTGTAGACATAGGACACTTGGAAGTCAGAGAGTATAACAAGCCAGCCAGGCAGTTTTCTACAAGTACCAATTCAACTCCAAGCAGGCTGGGCCTACCGAGAAGGGGCATGAGAGTCTCTTTATGTCATTTTTTTTTTTTTTTTAACCTTTTCTAATTTGTGTACATCTGCCTCTAGCACTTCTGTGTTTCGTAATTCCAGGAGGCTCCCTAGCATATTCTGCTTGGGGTGAAGCCCTTTGTCAAAGCAATTACACATATCACATCAGAACCTTGAATACACAAAAAGAAAGAAAAGACAGGTTAGTTTATCTGCTGGAATTGATTGCCAACATTTTTGTTTTATCAAGAAAATATTAGCCAGGTAGGTGGGTATATCTCAAAAGTAATGAAATTTTGATTATATTGAAAAAACTGGACATGCAAGACATTGAAGAATGAAGTTCCCAGTTGAAAGATCTCTGCTGAAGGAGACAGTTTGGACCACAGCAAACTTGAGGCTCTTTTTTTACTTTTTTTTTTTTTTTTTTTTTTTTTTTTTTTTTTTTTTATGATTTATTTTTTCTCCCCAGAAAAATTACCCCCTAGGAGGGATGGCCATGTTGCAATCTCTTCTCCTCTTGGGATCTTGGGTACACACACACATGCTTCTGGCATGACTTTGAAGCCTCCAGATGTGGGATTAGAACAATGGTCAGCCATGTGGGCATCCAACAATGTAACCATTACACCATCTGCTGGTCCCTGCATGTAGCTTTGAGAAATAAAATAAAGGGGGAGGCAGATGGTATGGTGGTTAAAGATTCTGGACTCCCACATGGCTGACTGCAGTTCAAGTCTCAGACCTGGTTACTTGCTTTCTCTCTCCCCCCCTCCCCTCTCTCTCTGTCTCTTTCTGGTCAAAATGAAAAATAATAACAATAATAATAATAAGTAAAGGTAAATAAAATAATTTTTTAAAAAGAAATAAAAGGGGGAAAGATTGATATCAACAAGATGGTGAAATAGGATGCCCTGGGTCCACTGCCCCCTCATGAACATAACTATTGAATAACAATTCCCTTTATGAGAAATTCAGAAACCAACTGGAAGGCTCTGCCTATGGATATGAAACCAGACACATTAAACCAGTAGGAAAAGCAGGGACATTCACTCATCTTAATGCCTACCCTTAGTAGAGTGGCATGTTGGGAAGAATCTCCAGTCCCAAGTTTCTGTCTGGGGACAGAGGGATTGGACAACATATCAAATATCCCAACTTCTCCAGCTGCTACTTTAGAGACTAGCTTCTTTCTCATCTGTTTCAGAGGGTTGAAAAGGTCCAGCATACAATGGTACCCTGGGAGCTACAGAGAAAAAAGTGGTAATTTGAACTATAGTGTAAGTGTGGACCCCAGCTTTTGCCCTCACCTCAATACAGAATGAGTAGGTAAAAAAATCCTAGCTCCTAGCCTCTCCCTGGGGAGGGAAAAGTTGGACCATAAATTCAGCATTCTAACTTCTCAAGTAGCTACTGAGGAATGACTTCTGTGTTGCTTGTCTAGTAGCAATGATGGGACTGGGCATACTTTAGATATTTGGGAGCCACTAAAAACAAAGAGTAGTTTAGATTAGCATAAAGGGTTGAGAGACCCACAGGAACTCTAGCCAGGTTTATTGGCAAAAGTCTTCTGCTGTATAAGGTTAATACATAATAAGGCTGGGAGAAGTGGCAGTTTTTTCTAACACACAAATGCAAATAAAAAAGTCAAGGAAAGGGGTACCAGCAGATGATGTAATGGTTACATTGCTGGATTCCCCCATAGTTGACCACAGTTCAAGTCCCAGGCCCAGTGGCTTAAAACTCATGCCAGGCATGTGTGCGTACATGCCCAAGATCCTGAGAGGAGAATGGAGGAGAAGGGATTGTGGTGTCACCATCCCACCTGGGTGTGATTTCTCTCTTCCTGTCTCTCTCTGTCTCCAGCAAGCACACACACCCTATAGCAAAAATACACACACACACACACACACACACACACACACACACACACACAAAGTCTAAGAAAGAAAGAAAAATGAAAGCACAATTCAAACAAAACAAGCTAAAACCCCAGGAATCAGTCCTAATAAAATAGAACTATATGAATTATCTGACAGAGAAATAAAAATAATCATCATGAAAAACTCAATTAGTTCAAGAGGCCAATTCATGAACCAAATGATAATTTTTTTAACACATTCAATCACTATAAATCATTATAGCTTGCAAAATGAATTTTCCCAGCATGAATACATTGTATATTAGTCAAGTTAAAGATATTATCATAAATGTTAATGGCAACAGATAATTTTCCATTTTTGTGTCCCTTAAATGTTTTGCTTCTTTTCTCCCTACAAAGCAACATAAAATTTCTTTCTTTCTTTTTTCTTTTTTTGGAGAGATTTTTGCTATAGGGCGCGTGTGCTCGCCAGACAGACAGAGAGAGACATAGAGACAGAAAAG
>NW_006207624.1:605095-605351 GCF_000334495.1 Tupaia belangeri chinensis
GCAATCCCTTCTCCTCCATTCTCCTCTCGGGATCTTGGGCATGCACGCACATGTGCCCGGCGTGAGTTCTAAGCCACCGGGTCTGGGACACGAACCGCAGTCGACTATGTGGGAGTCCAGCGACATAGCCATTACGTTAACTGCTGGTTCCCATTTAAACTATATCTTAAAGTTAGTCTTGCAGGGGAACCAGCAGTTAGCATAATGGCTATGTCACTGGACTCCCACGGAGTTGACTGCGGTTCGCGGCCCGGGC
>NW_006207624.1:607323-607664 GCF_000334495.1 Tupaia belangeri chinensis
GTTGCCTACAAGAAACTCACCTTATGGATAAAGACATACATAGACTAAAAGTAAAGGGCTGGAAAAAGATATTCCATCAAATGGAAATCAAAAAAGGGCTGGAGTAGCAATATTGATCTCAGACAAAATAGTCTTCAAGACAAAGACTGTAAAAAGAGACAAAGTAGGGCATTATATAATAGTAATTGGAGTAATCCAGCAAGAAGACATAACCCTTATAAATATCAATGCACCTAACTCAGGTGCACCTACATATGTGAAGAAAATACTGCCGGAGTTAAAGGAGAGATAGGGAGAAATACTAAAATTTTTGGAGATCTCAACGCCCCATTATCTCCTAT
>NW_006207625.1:0-1919 GCF_000334495.1 Tupaia belangeri chinensis
TTCTGTGTTGCGCCTGCTGCCAGGGTAGTGTAACAATGCGTGACGTGTTTCTGTGCTGAGCTGTGCTGTTTCCCTCTGAGTCACAACATTGTGGTGAATGGAAAAGCTGCAGTAAACAGAAGATGTTAATGGGTTACAAGCCTGGGCGTGAGGTGCAAACAATGGCAGGCTCTCAGAAAGAGAAATTGTGCAAGTCTCCAGGGCTTTTTCTCCAGCAGAGATGTAACCTGGACTTAGACTGGTGGAGACAAGGATATCCAATGTGGGTTAGTGTTGGGTGACAGCAAAGGGAAATCCAGGCCGGGAAGTAGTACACATGTTGGATGTTTGCTCCATCCCCTCTTGGGAATATGGCATGCCAGCATTTCTCAGGAAAATCATGGGCCCACAAATGCAGAAAGTGTAAAGCATCGAGTTAGCCGGGGTTGGGGATCAAGCCGATGTGACTGGTCCACATTTAAATCACATACCTTGTTTCCTACCCTGTTCAAATTGTCATAATTCTAAGAAAAAAAAGAAAAGTGGAGGACGGAGAATGAAGCGCTGTGGATTACAGAGCAGGAAGTGCTGGTTTTGTACGTTAAAGTGTAATTTGTTTTACTTCTACAAAGGCAGAAGCCTTAGCATCTCTGAAGTATATGGCATGGGGACTTGCGGACCCAGAGGATCATTTGGTAAGTTTCTTTTTCACACTGCTGTTCTTAATAGTTACGATTCTATTTTTATTCCAAAACTCTTTGACAGACCTATCTGTATTTAGTTTTGGTGTCATGCTGGTGTGCACCATTTCTTGCCTAACCTCTGAGAGTATTTTGCCATTGAGAAGCATTTGGCTGTAGGTGCACTGTGCAGTCCATGCCACAGTGCCCTTCATGTGGGGCAGTGGCGTTGCACAGCACTTCTGGGGAGAGCAGAATCCCAGGCCATGCCTACCTCCAAGGGGTTGGGAAACAGTCCTAGTGGGATAGCTGCATCCTGGGAAGAAGGGAGAGCAAATCTGGAGTGGGAGGAAGAGATAAACTAGGCTTTTTGTGGAGTGTAGGTGAAGGATCATTGACTTCTTCCTGTGTGAATAACTGAAGAACAGGCCACAGTTGCAGTCGGCAGATGGCTTCCAGTGCTATGCTTCAGATCGTTTCCAACTATACCACTAGGCAGCGCCTTTCCCATATATGTGTGTTTTGTTTAAGTTAAGAAGGGAGCACCTTTCTGTATTCCTTAGCTGATTTGGTGGTTATGTTACTGGTATTGGAAACAGATAAGAATTAACATCCGGAAGAGATCTCAGAAATGTTGTATTCCTTCATCCCAGTTATTCAGAAGAGGAAGAGAAAGCCAGGAGAGGCTAGATGACTTCCTCACAGTCACACAGCTCTCCAGTTGCTGAAAATGAGAACCCACCCACCCTCACGCCAGTCTTGGCGGCAGGGTCAATCTGTCACTCTCCTCTAGTTGCCTGCAGCTGGGCACTGTTGGCTTGGTCTTGGTTAGGAGTGGCATGGCCATCCCTACTGGTGGGTGATTTTTCACTTTCTGACTCTCTCTCTGTCTCTCTGGTGAGTGCATGTGCCCTATAGCAAAGATCTAAAAACAAAAAAAAAAAAAAATGAGAGAGAAAGAGAAGAAGATAGTCTTTATTTGAAATTCAGATAACTCAACTAAGATAACTTAAGGTGTAGCTGGGTTTTCCCTTTTATTCTATGAAAACTGGTTTCATCATTGAGCAAACTCTTACATGACACGTTGTTTGTTTCACGCCAGGTAGTGATGGTCAGTAATAGCATGTGTGGTCCTCCCGCCTGCCCTTTGAGGAAGGCGTGGCTGTTAGCCTTGTTTGACAGGTGAAGGCCCACATAGACTCAAGGCAGCTTCTGTCTTGTCCGGATACATCCCCAGAGATGGGGAGCCCAGATGACCAC
>NW_006207626.1:0-1412 GCF_000334495.1 Tupaia belangeri chinensis
ACCTATCGACAGCTCAAGACAAGACAAAATCTCTTATAATTGGACAACAAAGCCTAAAAGAAAAGCGGCAATATTTTAGTCAAAAGTCGCAGAATGCTATTTCATCAGCTCAGCTTCATCTACTTTAATTTATCTTCTGTTGTTCGATCTTGCCAATTGAATTCTGGGACTTAGTGTTCAACTCCAAACTTGTCCCTATGATTAAGTTGGCCATTTTCTTAGTTTTTAAACTTATTTTTGTGTATCTGCATTTAATTTTCCTGACATAGAACTCCCTAGAGAATTTCTTGGAGATCTGGTCTAGTGCTGGTAAATTCCTTTAGGTTTTGTTTATCTGAGAATATTCTTGTCTTTTCTTCCCATATGAAGGATAATCTTGCCGGGTACAGTATTCTTGGTTGAAATTGCTTTTCCCTTAACACTTTGAATATATTTTCCCATGCTTTCCTCACTCGCATTGTTTCCAATGAAAAATATGTTGTTAGTCTGGTGGGATATCCTTTGTAGGTAACTTACCATTTCTCTCTTGTCAATCTTAGTATCTTGTCTTTGTCTGTGGTTTTTGTCAGTCTGGCTATAATGTGTCTTGGAGAAGATCTTCTTGGGTTGATTCTATTTGGGGCCCTTTGTATTTCTCGAGACTGGATCTTTGAGTGCCTCTGTAGATTTGGAAAGTTTTCTTGCAGGATTTCATGGAATTGATTATAAATGACCTTATGAGTCTCTTTACCTTCTGGGATGTCAATTATCCTGATCTTTGGACGTTTTATGGTTTCTAGTACTTCTCGTATATTATTCTCAAATTTTTAGGCAATTTTCTCAGTCTACATGGTGGAATTTTCTAGGCCAGCAATTTTTTTTTTTACGTCTGAGATGCTATTTTCTGTAAGTTCTATTCTGTTTTTAATACTTTCAAGGGAGACTTCGACTTCCTATATTATAGCTTTCATCTATAACAGTTTTATTTGATTGTTTTGTAAAGTGTGTAATTCCTCCTTTAGAACTTGCAAGAATTTACTCACTTTGTGAAACTCATCAGTTTCTTTCTCCTTTCTCTTCTGCAGTTCACTGTCTCTCTTCTCTTCCATCTCTGTTAACTTAACCATAAATTCTTTATCAGAAATTTTCATAATTTCCTTTGAACTTTCTGTGGATAAAGAGGAGGGTTTTTTTTTTATTTTTTTTTTCGCTAGAGGGAGCGTGCACTCGCCAGAAAGATGGAGAGAGACAGAGAGATAGAAAGCGAGAAATCACCCCTCATGGGAGGATGGCCACGCCACAATCCCTTCTCCTCCATTCTCCTCTCAGGATCTTGGGCACGCATGCATATGCGCCGAGCTTGAGTTTAAGCCACCGGGTCCAGGACTTGAACCACGGTCGACTACGTGGGAGTTCAGCGACATAGTCATTAC
>NW_006207626.1:1482-2925 GCF_000334495.1 Tupaia belangeri chinensis
TTTTGGTCCTGTGGTGATTTCTAGTCATCTGGTGGATGGTGTGTTTCTTCCAAACTTAAAGTTCAATCTGAGCATCCAGGAGCATGCAGAAAAGGAAACAGAAAGAGAGAAACAATAGCAAACAAGCAAACAGAAACAAAACAAAACAAGAAACAGAAAAGAAGAAACAAAAACACTTGAGTTTGTGAGATGGAGGCTGAGTTATCAGTGGAAAATCTTCATTTCTTATTCCCCTGAAGTCACTAGTTCTCAAGAGCCATGAGCTTGTCTTCTGATGGCCTGTTTCTTTGCCTCTCCACTTTAGTTTGTGAGCTGGAGGCTGAGTTATCAGTAGAAAGTCTTCATTTCCTATTCCCCTGATATCACTAGTTCTCAGGAGCCATGAATGTGTCTTCTGATCAAATAAGTAATTCTTTAAAAATTAATTCAAATGTAAAATTTAACTGCTATTAAACCTTATTACACTGACTTTTAAAAACATTGAATCTTACACATCATTTATAAAATAGATAAACTATTACATATCCTTTTATTGATAGTATATACAAACCACACTAAAATGTTTTTTAGTGAGTAAAAGGCAATCTTTCAGATACAGGGAATTCTAATTAGATTGACATAGGTAAGACTAAAAATATACAGTAGAGATCATTACCTTATCTTCAGCCTTTGTCTTTAATGGGTTAATGAACACAAAACAAAATACAGATGAGTCTGCTTCATTTTGAAAAGTGAAGAAATTTTACCAGTATTTGTATATTCATATAACTAGGTGCTTGTAAGTCTAAGTAAATAAACAATTTATAATAGGTTTTGACATAACATTCATCATCTTTGTAGAAAGATTAGCATTACTCATGAATTATCAATTATATCTTCAGAAAGAGCAAACAGTGATAGCATTTACTGGACTGAAATTATTGCTGTCAAAATGTAAAAACCCAATAATATTAATCAAAATGCAAGTCAGTCTTAAAACAGGACTATCCAAGAAATATAATCTGTCAGCTACTTATGATATGAGTTCTGGTGTAGGAGATCAATTAAATTATGGTACACATAAAAACAGTGAGACAATGGTGCTGTCAGGCAGTTTGTTAATTGAGGCACTGGACTCCCATATAACCGACCATGATTTGAATCCCAGACTTGGTGTCTTGCTTTCTTTCTCTTCCTTAATCTCCCTCTGGTCAAATAAAAAAATAACAAATTGAATTAAATAAATAATTATTAAAAAGGTGAAACATTTCTGCTTTGATATAAATAAGGCAATGGTCACTTATTACTCATTAGTAACTTTTTTAAAAAATAAACTTTTTGAATATATTTTACTTAATTTTATTTATTCATTCATTTGTTTTTTAATTTAACCAGAGAGAGACAGAGAGAGAAAGAGAAAGTGAGAAAGCAAGCCACCAGGTCCAGGATTTGAACTGCAGTTGA
>NW_006207626.1:3329-3559 GCF_000334495.1 Tupaia belangeri chinensis
ATTTTTGATCCTGGCATTTATTTGCTGGGGTTCTCCAAATACCTCATCAATGTATATTTTTCCCATGTGATGGATGCTTTTGTTCTTGTTTGCAACTCTAAGAGGATCGGGGGCCTGACTTCTATTCCATCCAAACAGATCATAGAGTTGGGCCAGTTTTGTGCTTGTCTCCCTTTTCAATGGTGTTTCACTAGGCACGATTCTAAACAAAATATTCTTGACTGGGGCCA
>NW_006207627.1:0-734 GCF_000334495.1 Tupaia belangeri chinensis
GTATTAGCCAGGCGAGCTCTAGCTTCAGAAAACATTTCAAGTACATCCTCATTCATATCAATTGGATCAGGCCAAGGTGGTTTTGTTTCTGGATTTGGATCTATTTCTCCAGGTTTAAGTTTCCGTGGATCATCTGTTGTTTCTTCTTCATTGTCTCTTTGGGCCGCTTTATCTAGAAGAAATTCATAGTGTTCCAAGCACTGGGCTGCTGTTCTTCCAATGATTGGAGCAATGGTCCTCCACTGAGTGGCATCAACTTAGCCAAATGCAAGAGTTTTTCCTCTTCTTCTCTAGACCATTCAGGATCCACCCAGACCCCTAAGCAGGTAGAAAGTTCTTCCATTTTTTTCATCTTTATTGTCCTCCATTCTTCCTCTCTGTCTCTCCACAGACTGCACCTTTGGCTGCAGCAGCCTGGTTCATCTGAAGGCACCTGGCAAAATCTTTTTCTTTATTTCCCTCTCTCCTCCTTTCTTTTTTCTTATATTATCTTCTCTTCTTCTTCCATCTTGCCAGAGGGACTAGCTAGGCCTAGAATTAGAGATCAGAATTTTTCTAGTCATATAAAGTTATATGGGTTCCTCCTTTATACAGAACCAACTGTGAAAAAGGAGATTCTGCTCTTCAGACACCTGAATATAGTATCGTTTTTGAGACCACATTACTAAAAGCAGAACAGAGACTTTGGCAGACGACAATTACTAACAAAAGGGAAAGACACTCCTAGTCAGTGA
>NW_006207628.1:0-1461 GCF_000334495.1 Tupaia belangeri chinensis
ACCTTGTCCTGAAGGCCCGTGGCTTCTTCCGATAAATTTTTGATTACACCTTTATAAATCTAGTTTATTAACATAAAATACATATAACTGAAATTATGATAACAATGTTAATCATTTAAGTTATGACAATATGCATTATTATTGTTAAGTGTGAAAAATGAATTATATACATGCCCATAGTAAATAAAATTGAATCAAATTAAAAAAAAGAAATGCTCACTAAAGTCCTTTGCCCATTTAAAAAATGGATTCTTAATAAACAAACTATAGAGAAAGTAAATGAAACCAAAAGCTGATTTTTTTGAGAAGATAAACAAAGTCGACACACCATTACATAGACGAACAAGAAAAGAGAAAGGAACCAGAAACATCAAATTCACAATAAAATAGGCAATATAACAACACAATATAACAACAGACATAACAGAAATACAAAATACTACTAGAGAATACTATGAGCAACTATACAACAACAAACAAGAAAACATGGAAGAGATGGACACATTTCTGGACACATATAATCTACTAAGACTGAATCAGGAAGACATACAGCCCAGTTAGACCATTAACAAGCAATTAGATTGAATCAGTAATAAATAATCTCCCTCAAAATGAAAAGCCCAGATTCTGAAGGCTTCACTTCTGAATTCCACACAACTTTTAGAGGTAACTGGGACCAGTAGATGGCATAATGGTTACATTGCTGGACTCCCACATAGTCGACCATGGTTAGAGTCCTGGAGCTGGCGGCTTTAAACACACACTGGGTGCATGTGCCTGTGTGCCCAAAATTCCAAGAGCAGAATGGAGGAGAAGAGATTGTGATTTGGCCATCCCCTGGGGGGGGTTATTTCTCACTTTCTGTCTCTCTCTCTACCTCCAGTGAGCACCTTATAGCAAAACCTCTCAAAAAAAAAAAAAAAAAAAAAAAAAAAAAAAAAAAAAAAAAAAAAATCAAGGGACCAAACAGCCACTCAAACTATTTCTAAAGATTCAAAAGGAAGGAGCCCTCCAAGATTCATTTTATGAAGCCTTCATCACCCTCATTCCCTAAACTGACAAGAATATACAAAATAGGAAAACTATATATCAATATCTCTGATGAATATACATGCTAAATTCTCAACAAGTTACTAGAAAATCATACTCAAGGACAAACAAAAAGGATACAGAGATATATGTCATGGTCAGGTAGGCTTTATTTCAGGCATACAAGGTTGGTTCAACATATGCAAAATTATCAATGTAATAAACCATGTTAACAGTTAAAAATAAAAACCAAGATATGAGCATATCAATTAATGCAGAAAAAGCATTTGACAAATATAACATCTCTTTATGATTAAGCCTCAGCAAAATCAGCACAGAAAAGGGAAAAGGTTTTCCACTAATAATTGGAACATGTCAAGTCTGCCTACTTTCTCCACTGTTTTTCAGTATAGTACTGGAAATTCTAGCCAA
>NW_006207629.1:0-513 GCF_000334495.1 Tupaia belangeri chinensis
CCATCTTTTGATTGGGTAAATCAATTTTTTTGTAAGTCCCTTGAATTTCCTATGTATTCTGGTTATCAGTCCCTTATCTGAGGCATAATTTACAAAAAAAAAAAAATCCATTCTGAGAGTGCTAATTACTATGTCCTTTTCTGTGCAGAAACATCTTAATCTGATAATGGTCCCGCATGTCTATTTTAGAGACTTTTACCTGTGCTTTGGGAGTCTTATTTAAGAAGGCTTTGCCTACTCCAATGTCCCCCAGAGTCTCTCCAGTGATTTCCACCAGTAGTTTTATAGTTTGAGGTCTTAGATTCAAACATTTGATCCATTTTGATTTTTGTTAATGGTGAAAGATGGGGGTTCAGTTTAATCTTTCTGCATGTGGATATACAATCTTTCCAGCACCATTTGCTAATGAGCCCCCCCACCCTGAGTTGACTGAAATCCTTTGTCAAAAATCAGTTGGATGTAAGTTTTTGAGTTCTTTTTTTCTGAGATTTCTATTCTATTCCATTGGTCCAC
>NW_006207630.1:0-599 GCF_000334495.1 Tupaia belangeri chinensis
TGGGAAAATGACAAAGGGAAAGCTGTTGGATATAATGGAGAACAGAAATATTAATATAAAGGCTAACTAAAACCATACAGAGAGACTTAAATCAGAGGAATGGAAATTCCCAGCACTCATAGAAGGACCAAATTCTACTCCCAAAATTTCATTAAGAATAAAGAAAATACCTCTGAGGCATTGAGGCTTGCAGTCAGGGAGCATATTCTATTCTATAAAAATTGGGTTTATATACCTTTACTCCAAATAATTTTTTCAGGGCCCTCTTAATATCCTCATTCTTCAGACTGTAGATGAAGGGGTTCAGCATGGGGGTGACCACAGTGTACATCACTGAGGCTGCTGCACTTGAGAGTGAGCTGTGAGTAGCACCAGAACTAAGGTACACACCCAGGCTTGCACAGTAAAATAAGGAGACAACTCAGAGGTGAGAGGCACAGGTGGAAAATGCTTTATACTTCCCCTGAGCTAATGAGATTGCACAAATGGAGAAAACGATCTTAGAGTAAGAGTAAAGGGTCCCAGCGAGGGGACCACCACCCAGCAGCACAGATCCAAAATAGGTCATCATGTCATTAGGAAAGGTGTCAGAACAGGCA
>NW_006207631.1:0-525 GCF_000334495.1 Tupaia belangeri chinensis
ACTTGAATCGCAGTCAGCCATGTGAGTCCAGGAACCTTACCACCACGCCACCTGCCGGACCCAAAATTAAATAATTCTTGAAAAAACAACAACAACAACAACAACAACAACGTCAGACATGAGGGAGGCATGAAAGAAACCAAATTCAGAAGGCTACATATTATATGATTCTATTAAACAACTTTCTGAAAAACAAAGAGCAGGGTCAGCAGGTGATATGGTGGTTGAGGTCACTGGACTCCCACATGGACAACTATGGTTCAGACCTGGCAGCCTGCTTTCTCACTTTCCCTCTCTCATTCTGTCCTTCTGTGGGCAAAAAAATAGTAAATAAATAAATAAATAAATAAATAAATAAATAAATAAATAATTCTTTTTTTAGAAAAAGAAAAACAGGGACCAGCAGGTGGCATGGTGATTAAGGCACTGGACACTCCAACATAGCCAACCATAGGTTCTGGCGTCTCTGTCTCTCTCTGGCTAAATTTAAAAACAAAAGAAAAAGAAAAAGAAAAAAAAAAAGGA
>NW_006207632.1:0-1592 GCF_000334495.1 Tupaia belangeri chinensis
TTTTCTTTTTATCACTAATGTATTTGAACTTTTCTTTTTAGATGCCTTTTGCTGTGTCCCAAAGGTTATAGAGAGAAATATATTCATTATCACTCATTTCAATGAATCTATTGATTTCATTCTAGGTTTCTTCAGTAGTCTATAGGGTCTCCGATCTCATTTTTGTATTTTTGAGAGTTCTTTCCTCATTGATTTAATATTTCCTTCTGTGACATCAGTGAAAATGTGGGGTATAATGTTTCTATGTAGGGGTTGGTTTTTTCTGCCCTATAATTTGGTGCATGCTCAAACATGTTCAATGTGGAGATGAGAGAAATGTTAATATGTACTTCTGGTTAAATATGCTACCAAATCTCTTTAAGTCTATCTGGATACTGGTGTCATTAGCTCCTGTGTCTCTTTGGTTCCCATGCAGATGACTTGCCAGCTGGTGGCAGTGGGGTGTTAAAAGTCCATATTTGGTTTTGGGTGTTTCAGACTAAATTTATTTTTATATTTGTCTGACAGTACTTCTCTTACATATTTTGGAGTCCTGTGTCAAAAAAAAATGCCACACAGTTTATCTTGGTTACATCTGTCTAGTAAATTATTCTTTAACAACTATGTGGTGTTCTTGTCTTTTTAAAGCCTTATAATTATAAATTCTATTTTGTCTTTATTAAGATTTTGACTCCAGTCTCTTTTTTATTTCTACTTGCATAAAATAAACTTTTCAAGCTTCTTATTCTTCCCAATGCATATCTGTTTTAATGAAATGTGATTTTTGCAGGGAATTTGGAGTTACTTTATTTTCAGTTCAGCCTGTGTTTTAGTTGAGAAATTTAATCTTTAACATTTAATGTTTTTATTGAGATGGGCAGACATAGCTTTGCCATATCTTACTTGTTGTTAAGTTTTCCTGGGTACTCCTCCTTGTATTCATCTTCCTTAATTTTCCAAGTATGTATTCCTTAAGTATAATTTCCTATAGTATTAATTTGGACTTGATTGGCAACAGTCTTGTCAAGGAGTTATGCATTTTTTTTTATTTTTTCCCATTGTAGATATTATGATTTTTATATCCTTCTCTATTTTGGAAATTTTCTAATTGAGAGACTATTTCATATTCAGTCACCACTTGTATTGATTAATATAGGTTTGGCGTTGCACCTTGATTCAACCTAGATAACTTTAACATGTCCAGATAATTGTCTATCTCATCCACGTTTTACCATTTGTTGTCATATTGCTGCTCATAATATTTTCTCTTGTAGGCCTTTTTCTCATATTCACTGTAATAGCACCTTCTTCACTACAGTATGAACCTACCATTTCCCTTTCTATTTATTTTTTAAATTAGTTTAACTAATGGTCTTTCTATTTTGATCATCCTCTAACAAAACAAGTCTATTATTTTTTTGGCATTTTGTCCAGCTCTTTCATTTTCTATTTCATTGATTCACCTCTAATTGTTACTACTTTTTTCTTGGTGTGAGTGTTACTATTGCTTAACTACAGTGTTGAGATGCAATTTTAAGTTATTTATTTAGCCTCTTTCCATTTCTTTCTCTTTTTTTTTGTGAGAACTAATGGTTATAAATTTCTCTTTTATT
>NW_006207633.1:0-891 GCF_000334495.1 Tupaia belangeri chinensis
AAATCCACCACAAAGACTGAAAAAATTGCCCACAAATTTGAAAATAATATATGAGAAGTACTAGATACCATCAAACGTCCAAATATCCAGATAATTGGCATTCCAGAAGGCAAAGCGACCCATAAGGGCATTGATCATCTATTCCATGAAATCCTGCAAGAAAATTTTCCAAACCTAGAGAGGCACTCAAAGATCCAGTCCCAAGAAATACAAAGGACCCCAAATAGAATCAACCCAAGAAGATCTTCTCCACGACACATGATAGCCAGGTTGACCAAACCACAGGCAAAGACAAGATACTAAGATTGGCAAGAGAAAAACCTCAAGTTACCTACAAAGGATATCTCATCAGGTTAACAGTGGACCTCTCATCAGAAACAATGGTAAGGAAAGAATGGAAAATATATTTAAAGTGTTAAGAGAACAACAATTTCAGCCAAGAATACTGTACCCAACAAGACTATCTTTCATGTGGGAAGAAAAGACAAGAACATTCTCAGATAAACAAAACTTGAAAGAATTTACCAGCACCAGACCAGATCTCCAGGAAGTTCTCAAGTGAGTGCTATATCAGGAAAATTAAATGTAGTCACACAGAAATAAGAGTTCAAAAACTAAGAAAATGGCACTCAATCATATGGACAAGTCTGGAGTTGAATATTATATCTTA
This sequence comes from Tupaia belangeri chinensis, assembly GCF_000334495.1. Taxonomy (NCBI): domain Eukaryota; kingdom Metazoa; phylum Chordata; class Mammalia; order Scandentia; family Tupaiidae; genus Tupaia; species Tupaia belangeri. The sequence continues at coordinate 671 of NW_006207633.1, forward strand.
GAATTTAATCGGGAAAATTGAACCACAACAGAAGATAAAGTACATGAGACTGAATTGGTGAAGTATAACTTTATGACTTTTGACTAAAAAATTGCTGATTTTCTTGTAGGCTTTGCTATCTGGTTGTAAGGATTTGTGTCCTATCTTGAGATATGGAAAGGTTTATGCACCTATCATTTGATGAGAACCATAGCCTGTTTCCTGGCTTTAAGCAAAGTTCC
>NW_006207634.1:0-345 GCF_000334495.1 Tupaia belangeri chinensis
TTGTCTGCTTCTATGACTTTGACTACTTCAATTACTGTAGTGGAATCACACAGCATTTTATACAAAAAAAATCCATGGATAAAAAACAGATCTCTCCTCATTTTTTATCTGTTGATTAGTACTCAGACATATGTATTTTAAAAGTCACAATTTGAGGGGCCAGCAGGTGTTGTAGTAGTTAAGGTGTTGGACTCCAACATAGCTCACTGTGATTTGAGTCCTTAACCCAAAGGCATATGTGCATACATGCCCAAAATCTTTTTTTTTTTTTTGTTATAGGGATCGTGCGCTCGCCAGAAAGACAGAGAGAGACACAGAGAGAGAAAGCGAGAAATCACCCCCCAT
>NW_006207635.1:0-518 GCF_000334495.1 Tupaia belangeri chinensis
GCAAGCTGCCAGATCCGAGACTCAAACCGCAATCAGCCACGTGGAAATTCTAGCGCCTTAACCATCATGCCACCTGCTGGCCCCAGTTCCAATTTTTTTTTAAGAAGTGGTTTTTTTTTTTTTTTTTTTTTTTTTTTTTTGTCATAGGGGCAGGTGTGCTCACAGGACAGACAGAGACAAAAAGAAAGTGAGAAATCACCCCCCGCCCCCCAGGGGAGATGATCATGTCGCAGCGCCTTCTCTCCTCTTGGGATCTTAAACGCACATGCACAAACACCCAGCCTGATTTTCAAGCCACCAGGTCTGGGACTCGAACTTCGAACTGTGGTTAGTCATGTAGGAGTCCAATAATGTAACCATTACACCATCCACTGGCCCAATTCGTTTTTTTTTTTTTTTTTTTTTTAATGCCAGAGAGCATGTGTGTGTGTGCGTGTGTGTGTGCTCACAAGAAAGAGAGTGAGAGAATGAGACAGCACAGCATCCCCCAACAGGGCCTGGTCACGCTGCAATCCTTT
>NW_006207636.1:0-252 GCF_000334495.1 Tupaia belangeri chinensis
ATAATTACTTTAGGACTGTGTATATAAAAAGTATATAAATCATACATGTTTAGACTTGGGTTAATTCTCAAGAATAATTAATATTCCAATCTTTAGGATCAGAAGATGAGATATTGGTTACATTGCTGGACTCCCACATGGCCGACTACAGTTCAAGTCCTATATCTGGTAGATTGAAACTCATGCTGGGTGCATGTGTGCATGTGTGTGTGTGTGTGTGTGTGTGTGTGTGTGTGTGTGTGTGTGTGTGTG
>NW_006207636.1:266-1466 GCF_000334495.1 Tupaia belangeri chinensis
TATTTACCATCTAGGAAGAGAATGGAGGAGAAAAGATTGTGGTATGGCCATCCCCCTTGGGCAGTAATTTTTGTCTTTGTTTTTCTTGGTCTCTCCAGTGAGTGCACACACCCTGTAGGAAAAAAAATATCTCTCTAAAAACAATTCCAAACTCCCAAAATATGCCAAAATTGAAAAATGTCTTAAACCTGAAACTTGGTTCTAAGCATTTTTGATACGGGATACTGAACCTGTAGTTGGTTTCTATTCTTTTACCAGTAGTAGAGTTTAGGGAGGAAAAATCATTAGAATAGTTGTTCCTTTTCCTTTCTTAGCCTTTTGTTCATAGAATATTAATATTTAACAATAAATATAGAAAAAAAGGCAAGAAACATGTAGTTGACTTGCACTGTGGGTAGAAAACTCAAGCCATGACAGAGCCAAATTTCTGTTACTCAGTAGGATGTGCCGTGGGGACTCCAAAAGTCTGCAGTGTTAAAGGCTCATTTTTCTTCTCCCAAAGGGATCAAATAGCTCAGATGGAAGGCTGAAATTGATGACTGTTTCTATTTTTGCTGTTCAACCATTTCTCTTGATCTTGTTTTCTGATCCCATACATTCCAGATTGTTCATTGGATTTGTCATAAGATCAATCAAAGGGAATTTCTTACTCATTGCTTGCCTAAAATCTTGGCTTGTGTTCATCTTATCAAACAAAAAAGTATATTCCAAAAATGTCCACAAGTTTAGCAACTAAAATTGCTTTAAATATCTTTTGTGCCAGTGGTTGTGCAGTGTGAACCATCCTGAAGATCAGGCTTTCTAGGTTGCTGATTCTTCTGCTCTTATATTTTTGGATGAAGCTACAGATTTTGTCTACTGGATACCACTTAGCAATGATCACTTTCCTAAATGCTTGTTCCTCACAGAATTTGTAGGGAAAATTAAAATTTACTATTTCAAAATCATCCCCATGTCTAGTAGCAATTTTTTGTTTCATTTGTTTTTGAGAATTACTTACTTAATTTTTTAATACTTCCTAATTTGACCAGAGAATGAAAGAAAGAGAAATAGAGGAAAAGTGAGAAAGCAAACTGCTGATTCAGGGCATCAAGCCAAAGTTGACCATGTGGGAATACAACTTCTTAACCACCATGCCAACTGCCTGTCCCATATTTTATTTTTTTAATTTTTTAAAACTTTTGCCATAGGGAGTGTCCA
>NW_006207637.1:0-904 GCF_000334495.1 Tupaia belangeri chinensis
CAGTGTGACCTAACCCTGTGGGTGGTGCTTTTCTGTCTCTCTCTCTCTCTCTTATGTGCATTCTCACACTCTATCATGAATAAAGACAAAATTAAAATAAAGAAAAAATAAAGATAGAGACCCAGGAGAGGGGTTATTGGGTTATGTATGTGTATGTGTGTGTGTGTGTGTGTGTGTGTGTGTGTGTGTGTGTGTGTATACACACACACATAATGTGTGTGTGTATATATATATATATCTTCCATTTTGTTCTTCATAGACCACTATTGACATTTCCACCAACAGTATAGGATGGTTCCATTTTTTCATGGCAGTCTCACCAGCACTTATCATTCTCTATTTTTCTAGACTTAGTCATTTTGACTGATTGAATGGTGTCTCATTGTGGTTTTGATGTGCATTTCCTTTATGATAGGAGATGTGGCACATATACACTATAGAATACTACTTGGCCATAAAAAAAATGAGAACCTGTCATTTGATAGAAAGTGAATGAATATGGAAAATTTAATGCTAAGTGAAGGAAGCTAGAATATGAAAATATATTCCTGCTTAATATATACAGAATGCCTGCATGCTATAGCAGAAACTGAAAGATTGGAAGGTATAATAGCAGGGAGGGCAACTGCAGATACTAGAGAGAGTAGAGGAGGGGTGGATGTTAGGAGATAGAAGGGAGGGGATCAGGAGAAAAAAACATTTAACAGAAAAAAATTGAAAATCTATTTGTTGATAATGTTTATGGTACTATCTATGACTTGGCTAATGTGCACTGGATTCATTCTAGGAAAAATAATTTTGTTGGGAGACTAACAGTTAGTGTAATGGCTATGTCATTGAACTCTCATGTAGCTGACCATGGTTTGAGTCCTGGACCTGGTGGTTTAAAACTCACGCCGGGCAT
>NW_006207637.1:970-2338 GCF_000334495.1 Tupaia belangeri chinensis
TGGGGTGTGATTTCTTGCTTTCTATCTCTGTCTTTCTAGCAAATGCAGTGCCCTATAGCAAAAGCCTCTCAAAAAAAAAAAAAAAGAAAGAAAGAAAGAAAAAGAATTTTGTATGCTGTAAATGTGTATAGTGAGAAAATGTAAATATTTAAAAGTGTAAAAATAAAAACAACAAAAAATATCTGATTGATACATAAGCAAAGTGAAAAAAATAATAAAATACTTCACACTCTTCTGTAATACCTGGTTGTGCTCTGCTTTGTGGGGGTAAATGTGGCCCTATTCATTATAACTGAAGCATTTAAAATTATTTATTTTTGGTCATTAAACTAAGAACAATTAAAAATATCAATTTAATTTCTCATATGTTTTTGGAAATACACCTATATATGAAAGAAATTATATATACAGAGAACTAATACAATAAATTAATTATTTGACTACTTGGAGTTTTCAATTTCTTTTGAAAGCTATAAAATAAAAAGCATGAGAGACAAAATATGATTAACTGATGAGTTGGGCTACACTATATTTATAAACTTTTCTGCATTTCCTTGAAGTATTCAATACTTACATAAAGCAACCAAGTGACACACATCAAAACTGGTGAGTAACTCCAATTCCTATGCTTTAAAAAGTACAATAAAAAGTGAAAATGTTTAAACCCACTATTAAAAAGCAAAGATGTCACAGAACTTGCAACAAAGTGGTAAATATCTAATAAAACCACAAAACATTCAGCTTCTCAAGTAAAAAAATAATTCCAAAGTAATAGTTGTTAGTATACCACTTTGAATTTGTTGATTCTTTTAGTGTGAATACTCAACGTAAGAGAATATACCACAAAATATACATCTTAGGAACTGCTATTTCAAGGTAATATTTGCAAGCAATATATTGAACTGATATTTCTCTTTGATGTGGAAACACACTCAAATATAATTTATTTCAGAAATAAGAATGAAAATTCTCTCCATATCTCATGTCCAGTATTTCCCCTTTCCACATAATTGCAAAGATTCTTGGGCATATGTACTACTTTTACAGAAACCTCTATCACCCTCTTATTTTCTCTTTTAATCAGGCTTCCATGACTATCCTTTAATTATCAACAATCACCTTCATTGCTCAGTTCAATGTTCCATTCTCTCTTTTTAAAAAGTAATTATTTTATTTATCTAATTTTATTTTGTTATTCTAATTTTAGTAATTTTAATTTAACTAGAGAGAGACAGAAAGAGGGAGAAAGGGAAAATGAAAAAGCAAGCCACCAGGTTTGGGACTCTAACTGTGGTCAGCCCTATGGAAATACAAATACAAAATACAACCATGCCATATGCCAGCACCCCTTCTCTTTCTAGCATCATA
>NW_006207638.1:0-531 GCF_000334495.1 Tupaia belangeri chinensis
TTAATAATAAATAAAATAAAGAAGGAAAAAATCATTGAAAAAGCATATTATAAAAAAAGAGATTCTTCAAAGATCTACAAATAGAACTACCATATGATCTAGCAATCCCACTCCTTGGTATGCACCCCAAGGACTGATGAAATCTTAGACAGAAAAGTGTTTACACATTGATGATTATTGCGGCATTATTCACAATTGTTAAAACATGGAACCTAAATGCCAATGAACAGATGAATGGATTGAAAAAGTGTGTCTCATGTACTCTATGGGATTCTACTCAGCCATAAAATATAAGACCCTTGCTTTTGACAGAAAGTGGAGGAATATGGAAGATTTAATGCTGACTGAAGCAAGCCAGGCTATGAAAGAGAGACATCGTATGTCTCCACTTAATATATACTCATTGTCTGTAGTCTATGGCCCAACCTGAATGACTAAAGGATATATAAACATAGCAAATGGTTGTGAATAACAGTCACAGTGTGAGAAGTGGGAAGGCAAAAGAGTAGGGTCTGAGGAAGGACATTAAAG
>NW_006207639.1:0-1121 GCF_000334495.1 Tupaia belangeri chinensis
GAAATCACTCTTTCAGGGAGGATGGCCATACGGCAGTTCCCTCTCCATTCTCTTCTCAGGAACTTGGGCAGAGAATCAGGCCCAATGTGAGTTTTAAGCCACAAGTTCTGGGACTCGAACCATGATCTACTAGGTGGGAATGCAACAACATAAACATTATGCCATCTGGTGCTCACAAAACATATTTTAAAATTTACATTTAATAACTGCTCATGTTTATAGCATATAAAATGGTTTTTACCCAGAGCGAATACTGTGTATTAGTCAAGTGACAGATATTACCCTTCACATTGTCATCAATAGGTAACTTTCCCTTTTGGTTTCCATTTATTTTTTTTCCCTCTATCTTCCATTTATGAGGCTAGTCAAAGTCAGATGATTCAAATTTGTGAAAATTAGTTTACTTTGGTTCACTTATATTCTCTTTTACTTGATTCATTTCTTTCTTTCCAGATAGAAACTCACTCCTTAATCCAGAGATAAATGTAGAGCAGAATACTGAACATGGAGATTAAGACATGCAGTGTTGTGGTGTGTTTTCATCAGGTGTCGAAGCAAAAGGTCATAGAGGACAGAGGAAAAAAAGCGAAAATGTATCCTCCTCTGATGAGGGCAGAGGGGGTCTGCCATGTGTATGGGTCGAGGGCAGGTACAGATATGGAGAGCAGCAGGTGCTAAGTGCCCCGGCCAAGAACACAGAGGAAGAAGGAGACACTACCATATCTGTGTGCACAACTGCAATAAGCAGAAAGCCATGGCACTTGTTATAACTCCAGTGCAATTTTGTTCCCCTTTGCTTCCAGGCGCTCAGAGAATAAAGGCTCTTGACGCATTACTCTCTTCCATGTGGCTTGTATTTGAAGACCTTTTGCTCTGGATATTGTGATGTAATAGCAATTTGGGGCTTAGTTCTAATATCTGCCCTAAAATGCCTCCCTACAAACAAGGAGAATGTTTCAGAAAAGTGTATCTCTTTTACGTCTGTTTACTTAGGGGAGAACAGATAATCCCTGAGTGTAGGAAGTCCCTGAAATTGATTCAGGGTTTCTAAACATTACAAATTCAAAGAAGGGTTCCCATATCTCAAATGTGGGCTAAAAAACATTTTCCAAAAGAAGTCC
>NW_006207640.1:0-400 GCF_000334495.1 Tupaia belangeri chinensis
TGTCTCTCTCTTGAGAGGGCATGTGTTCTATTGACCAAAATAAACTCGCTAAAAAATGGAAGAAGAATCAAGGATGCTCAATTGAGAAACAGTTTTAGGACTATTTTTTGTGGTGTTACCTTATAGAAAAATCCGTTACTTTTATTGTGCTTAAGCATTTTACTACGTGACTCATTATATCAAGGTGTTTCTGTCACTGAATATGTACGGCCAATTTTCATTATGGCAGTGTCACTATTGTATTAAGCAACTGCAAAAACTGAGTTAGAGGATGAAGAACTGCTGCTCCTGGAGGAAATACAGGATTATGTGCTTGCAAGTTGATGGTGACACTTACTTACAGCAAGGAATTACATAACATGTGTTTCTGTGACAAAATCTGGTGGAGAAAAGAATCTAG
>NW_006207641.1:0-1699 GCF_000334495.1 Tupaia belangeri chinensis
CATCCTTCAGATACTTGGTGGCTTTTCGGATGGGCATACCCTTGATCCCCTGGGCAGTTTCATGAGTGTTCTTAAAGTGAACACGAAGATTTGAACCTCTTGGCTTGCATGGCTTTGTGGAGTTCTCTGGGTCAAGTGAATAGCAAACCATTTTCAAAGATCACCTCAGGCCGCTAACGAGAAGGGAACATAGGTCTTAATTTCAGACTTCGCAGTGGAAAGCATGATCAGGCTTCAGCGGTCACTTCTGAGTAATCTGCGCTTTCCTCTGTGTCTCTTAGGCTCCCCAATTCTACACCCTCACATGAATAGATTTGTAATATGCAGAATGCTGTGATTGGTTTCTTTTTCTTAGAGTAATGGATTCAGATTTCATCCAGTAGTTCATTCCTTTTCATGGCTAGATTATACTCCGTTACATGGATGTACCACATTTAGTTTCCGTACCTACATGCTGCCAGATGTGTGGGTTGTCTCCAAGGTTTGGCTATTGTGAATAAGGCTTCCATACACACTGTGTACAGTTTTTGTCTGCATGTTTTCATTTCTATTGGATATGAATCTAGGAGTGGAATTGACAGATCATGTGATAACTCTGTTTAATCATTTGAAGAACTGCCAGGCGGTTTTTCAAGGTGGCTGCACCATTTTATATCCCCCCAGCAGTGTGAGAGTTTTGATTTCTCTACAACCTCGTCCCCAGTTATTGTCTATGCGTTGGGTGAAGCCACCCCTGAGGGCGTGAGGTGGAACATCCTTATAGTTTTGGTGAGCATTTCCATGATGAATAATGATGTTGAACATTTCTTCATTTGTTTATTGGCCATTTACATAATTACTTGGGTAGATGTCTATTTAGATCCATTTTCCACTTTTTTCCAATGTTTCTCCTTTTTCAAGTGCACTATAGAAGTACGGTTTATACATTAGGTATGGTTCTTTATCAGACATAAATATAACAGTAGCTACCCTAACAACAAGGGCGCAGGCCTGCTTGGGAAGCCTTCTTTATATTAAGGGAGGAGAATCTGATGGTGGTTCAAGTTCCAGCCCTGGCAGCTAGAAAATTATGCAAGATGTGTATGCGTGCAAGTCCAAATCCTGCCAAGATGGACAAATGGAGGAGAAGGGGTTGTTCTACGGGGAGGTGCTTTCTCCTTTTCTAGTCTTTTCCCTGCCATGAGTTCACTTACTCTCTGCAATTAAAAAAAAAGAAAAGAATTTGTGAGAAATTATATTTATTCCTTTTTAAATGCTAGAAATCACTAATTAAGCCAACATAGCTTAGACTTTTCTTGGTGGAAAGGTTCTGAGTTACTAACTCAGTCTATTGTTATAGCTATCTTGTTATAGCTAACTCGTTATAGCTAACTCGTTATAGCTATCTCGTTATAGCTACCTCGTTATAGCTAACTTGTTATAGCTAACTTGTTATAGCTATCTTGTTATAGCTATCTTGTTATAGCTAACTCGTTATAGCTAACTCGTTATAGCTATCTCGTTATAGCTACCTCGTTATAGCTAACTTGTTATAGCTAACTTGTTATAGCTATCTTGTTATAGCTATCTTGTTATAGCTAACTCGTTATAGCTAACTCGTTATAGCTATCTCGTTCAGCTAACTTGTTACAGGTAACTTGTTACAACTAACTTGTTATTGTTATCTTGTTACAGCTAACATGTTACAGCTAACTTGTTA
>NW_006207642.1:0-1155 GCF_000334495.1 Tupaia belangeri chinensis
AAATTCATTTTATTTCATCATCTTGCTTGATCACATTGGCTAGGAGTTCCAGTACTATATTGAAAAGGAGTGGAGAAAGTGGGCAACCTTGCCTTGTTTAATTATGTTCAATATAATGTTAGCTATAGGTTTTTGATAGATGACTTTGATTATGCTGAGAAATTATCCTTTTATGACAATTTTGCTGAGAGACTTAATCATGAAGGGATTTTGTATTATGTTAAATGTTTTTTCTGCATAGATCAAAATGATCATATTTTTTTCTTTCTTTCTGTTAGTATAGACTATTACATTTATGGTTTTGTGTATGTGGAACCTCCCTTACATCTCTGGAATAAAGCCTACTTGGTCATGATGAATAATCTTTTCCATATGGTTTGTATATAATTTGCCAGTATCTTGTTGAGAATTTTTGTATCTTAATTCATCAGAAATATTGGTCTGTAGTTTTCTTTTTTTGTCATGTCCTTATCTGTTTGGGAAAAGAGGATGATAAAGGCTTCATAAAATGTATTTGGGAGGATCTCTTCCTTCTGGAACTTCAGAAATAATTTAAAAACAATGGAAGTTACTTCTTTAAAAGTTTTGTAGAATTCAGAATAAAGCCATCAGGACCTGGACTTTTTTGTTGTTGTTGGGAGCCTATTTATTACTGATTCAACCTTATGGTTTATTATGGGTCTATTCAGGCTTTTTATGTCCTTCTGTGTCAATCTTGGTAGATTATATGTGTCCAGGAATTTGTCCATCTCATTCAGGTTTTCTGGTTTGTTGGCATATAGTTGTTCATAGTATTCTATAATAATTTTTCTATTTCTATTATGTTCATTGTACGACTGCCTGTTTCATTGCAATTTTGATTTATCTGATTCCTTTCTGTCTTCTTAATTTAGCTAATGGTGTGCCAATCTTGTTTATTTTTTCAAAAAAACAGCTTTTGCTTTCATTTATTTTCTGTATAGTTTGTTTATTTTCTGATTCATTTATGTCTGCTTGACTCTTCTTTCTTTTCTCCTGTCATGTTTTGAATTTTATTTTACTGTTTTACCAATTCCTGAGGCATGATGTTAGGTTGTCCATTTGCCACTTTTTTCATCTTTTTCTTATATGCAATAAATGCTATAAACTTTCTTCTTATGACTGCTTTTTGGGTGT
>NW_006207643.1:0-2420 GCF_000334495.1 Tupaia belangeri chinensis
CCTGCCCAATTCGTCCCGCAGGCCGGGACAGCATTTCAAATCAGAGGGAGCAAATCAGCTTTTTAGTGAATGAGCTGACAGTGGGGGATATTTATGTAACTCAGCTAATGAGGATGAGAAAAGTGAAATTTCCATGTGAGAAAGAACAATAGCAAGTGGGTCTTCATGTAGTAATAACATCTAGCAAAGAAATCAATTTTAAGTGAACACAGACGTGAAAAGGCAAAGTAAAACCTTTATTAGAAACCAGAGGAGCATTTTCTATGACCTTGCAGTAAAGGCAAATTTATTTATCTATTTACTTACTTATTTATTTTACATGCAATACTTTTATTTTAGACATGCAAGAAAAGCTATTTCTGAATCTACTACTTAAAGCAAACAAGTCTGCACATATAACAAACATAAGCAACATTTTGTTACAGCTCAGCACACAGCATCCAAAGCAAACAGGCATGAGACAATGCAAATTTATTCAGCATTAAAACCAGATGAATACTGTGGGGCAAGGGGTGGAAGGGAAGGAAAAACTGAAAATGAAAGACCAGTGTTTCCAAGTGCTCCAAAGTGTAATGCTAAATTTGTCAACTGATAGCCCCTCCTGGTGTTTTAAATGGAGTGCATTAGAGCAAGAATGGTAAGAATAAAAATAAATATGCTTGCCTGATTCTAAGTTTGGTCAAAACGAATTTTCATAGGTTTTCTTTCAGTGGTAAACCAGTTTGAGCATCTTCTTAAGTTGTTGTTTACTCCTATCATACTTAATTCAGACTTCAAACTCTACATATAAGCAATGAATTATTTGGTACTTTCCCTTTTATAATACGCTGCATGTTTTGCTAAAAGTAAATACAATAGTGATCAATAGTAAAGGTTTTAATATTCAGAAACATGAAGCTATAGTTAACAAAGCATTAAGTACTTAAATGAAGACTTAATATATTAGAAAGCCATACTAGTAAAATATAAGAACCTAGGTATTGAAACCGAATATTAGAAAATTTGAACTATAGTCAACTCAGTATTAATGCTTTTAACTGGCTACTAGTAAGCAACAAATAAAACGAAAGTCTATTATATGGCACAAATGTGACTTGAATGTAGCACTACAAAATGTCTTAAATACAGTGTTTTAACCTTAAATATTTTAAAATAGCGCAGAACTGTTTTACTTTCTTTTGTATACACTTTTATGTGACACATCAGAACACATTTGCTCATAGACTAAGATTACTGCTCTAAATACAGTTTCCTTTTCTTTCAACAGTGGTAAACTCAAACTGCATTATACATCATGGTGCTGCTTGTTTTAGCCTACACTTCAGCTCCATTGTCTTTCGTAAATATTTTAATGATTGCCAGGTTTTCTTTTTATAAGATTGATTTCAGACAGCTCACTAGTGATAACATGCATATGTTTAAGATGAAATGGTATTTAAAACACTCATAGGCCACATTGTGTCAAGAAATTAAATCAGCTGTGGACAAGAATAAGCTATATCAAGATCACATATCGAATGAAAATAAAACAGAAAAGTGAGAATGGGAACAAGAGAAAATACAATCATAAAGGTAGTGGTTCTGAGATGTTCTATTATCATACAAAGTAGTCAGTCACCTAGCGGAGGATATTTTCTTCCATAAGTGTATCAGCTCTCTCTTTCCTCTGGGACAGTCTGCATACTCATCGAGTAGACATCTAGTACACAGGGACATTCAAATATTCCTGACGTGGCCCCTGCAGTAGATTGGCCTGCTCGATTGCTTTCTTGGATGTTTCCTGAACTTCCCCTCCCAAAAGAAACACATCCAGAATGAAATAAGCCTTCTCAAAATTATAGATGATATCAAGTTCACACACACTGCCCAAATACTTGTCAAGTAATTCCGCGTAAAGATGAATTATTTCCAGGGTAATTAGTTCATTTTCCCAATCCTCAATAGTGCAGCAAAAATACAGACTAGCATATCTTTTGTAAACAGTCTTCAGACCACGCCATTCAAGGAAGCTGTACATTTCAGGTTTCTGTGCTAAAATGATTTGAACAAGTTTTCTTGTGATCTTTTTCTTTTGATAGAGGGACACACAATTTCTGCAGTCAAAGCTTTCCCACGACTAAAAAGCAACAGAAACTCCGCGCTGGCGGCGCCCAGCTTTGGAAAGACGGCTGTGGAGGGCGGCGCCACGGCCACCTTTGCTCCGCGGTGATTGGCCTGCACAGGGGTCCTCGCGTTTGTCCAATATGGCGGCGCCCAGTGGCGGTGTGAACTGTGAAGAGTTCGCCGAGTTCCAGGAATTACTCAAGGTGATGAGGACAACTGATGACAGAATAGTACATGAATTAAACACTACGGTTCCAACAGCTTCCTTTGCAGGGAAAACTGATGCCAGCCAAACCTGTAAACAACTTTATGAGTCT
>NW_006207643.1:2481-4437 GCF_000334495.1 Tupaia belangeri chinensis
GGAAAAAACAAAGGCAACATAAACTGCCTGACGGCCCAGGGCTCCTGACAAGGTGGGGTGCGGTGGGGTGCAGCTGTGCTGGCAGTTGGGTAGGGGAGGAGGGTGGTCCGGGAGGAGTATGGCGGCAGCAGTAGCTGAAGCTGAGTGGAAGCCCCTGTTGCCTTGCTGAAGAATACGTGCCTCGTTCGGCGAATTTATTTAAATGGTACAGGAGAACACAGCGATAACGCTCAATGTCGGAATATATGAAGTGTTTCGGCATTGCAGGGAGACTTCTATATCTGACATACTCTGCTCATTTCAGGGACAAAAGTGAGAGCTGAGCAGTCGGAAGTTGCAGCCCTCTTCCAACCTCACCTCTCCAACCCATTAGCTAGAAAGGTATGAGAAAAAAAAAAAAAAAAAAACTATTTTTTTCTTCTCGTTGTTTTCCCCCGTGCTTTTTAAAAAATCCTTTCTTTTGCCAATTCTTTACTCTCCTACCCCCACATAGGACAGGGACATTACAGGGAGACATCTGCATCTGAAGTGCTCTTCATTCCTGCACATTTTTAAAAATCTTTTTGTTCGTTTGTTTGTTTCTTTTTTTCTTCTCTTTGTTTTGTTTTCTTTTTTCTGTTTTGTATTCTCTTATTCTTCTACTTTACTTTTTCATTTTGCTGCTCAGCTTCCACCCAGTGAGTGTATAGAGAGGTCTAGGTACAGAGTAGCCAAACCTCTGAATTTTGCTAGGCTCAGAGAAATCCTCTTCTCCTACCCCCTCCCCCACCCCTGCCACTGAACCAGTGGCAAAAGGCAGATGCTCCTCTTCAGAAATCTGACCTCAGCACTCCTCCTATGGGTAACACATTGCAAAACACAGTAGAAGAAAGAAATTGGCACAGAAGTACCTCACCCTAAAGGAAAACACACAAGTTCACAATTGCAGAAACCATCTCCAACAAATTAGCCAAAAGTGAATACAACACCAAATGACCAAAAAATCAGAGAAGAGCCTCTACTATGAGAAAACCAAGTGATACGTCTCCAACAAGGGAACACAGTAATTCATCTCCAAGTATGGAAAAATCAGAGGAAATTAGTGAAATGTCAGAAAAGGAATTGAGGATATTTATAGCAACAAAACTCTACAAGATGGAAGAGAAAAGAGACATCGAACACTAGAAGATGAAGTCCTTTCATGACTTGAAGGAGGAGATAGACAATATAAAGAAGAGGTGGAAATGTAAATTGGTCCAGCCACTGTGGAGAACAATATGGAGGTTCCTCAAAAACCTTCACATAGAACTACCATATGATCCAGCAATTCCACTCCTGGTTATCTACCCAGAGACAAGAGAGCACTCAGATGAAAAAGTCCTTGCACATCTATATTCATTGCAGCCTTATTCACGATCGCTAAGACATGGAACCAACCCAAATATCCACAAACAGATGAATGGATTGAAAAATTGTGGCACATATACTCCATGGAATACTATTCAGCCATAAAAAACATCAAGTCCCTGGAATTTGATAGAAATTCGACTAATATGGAAGCTTTGTTGCTGAGTGAAGCAAGTCAGAGAGACATTACATGTCTCCACTTAACATATACCGAATGTCTGCACTCCATGTTAGAGACTGAAAGACTGGAAAACATGAAAGTAATAAAAATTTTAATGGACACTATAGACAAAGTGGAAAGAGAGTGTGAGAGAGGAAGAGCATAGGAAAGCTGGGGAGGGGAATGGAGAGGTAAGACACTTGTGGGACACAGATAAGGTTTATTATCTATTGATGAGGTTGTGTGTGGTGATCTCAACTAGGCTGGACTGAGGTGTATATCATGCTGAGTGAAGTCTCTTCACAATCTAAATGATGTATAGTGATTTAATGCATGAATAATAATTAAAAATAAGAAAAAAAGAAAAAAAAATAATCAGACAGAACTTCTAGAGTTGAAGTCTGTAATGC
>NW_006207644.1:0-1347 GCF_000334495.1 Tupaia belangeri chinensis
CAGTCTGCCTGGTGTCCGGAACTACTGGCCGATTCGATCCGGTTTGCGGGTGGGAAGGGGTGGGAGTTCATCTTAAAGTCCCAGACAACCAACCTGGGGTCCAAGGAGGAAGAAGGGTGGGGACGCACAAAAGTCAGGAAGGGTCAGGTCTGCCTCCCCAGAATTTTCCACCAGTAGTTTTATTGTTTGAGGCCTTAGGTTCAGATCTTTGATCCATTTTGAGTCGATTTTTGTTAATGGTGAAAGATGTGGATTCAGTTTCATCTTTCTGCAGGTGGATACCCATTTTTTACAGCACCATTTACTAAAGAGGTTTTCCTTTTCCCAATGGATTGACTGATATCCTTTGTCAAAAATCAGTTGTCTGTAAGTTTTGGGGTTTATTTCTGTGGTCTCTACTCTATTCCATTGACCCACCTGTTTGTTTTTGTGCCAATAAGATGCTGTTTTGATTATCACAGCTTTATAGTATATTTGGGGTCAGGGACTGAGATGCCACCCACTCCACTCTTCTTGCACAGGATTGTTTTGACAATACAAGGATTTTTATAATTCTGTACAAATTCTATGATTGTCTTTTCTGTGAGAATACCTCTGGTATTTTGATTGGAATTGCATTAAATCTGAAGATTCATTTGGGTAGAATTGCCATTTTGATTATATTAATTATTCCAATCCAGGAACATGGGATGTTCTTACACTTTTTTTGTCATTTTCAATACCTTTTTTAAGATTTTCATAGTTTTCTTTGTAAAGGTGTTTGACTTCCTTAATTAGGTTTATCACTAGGTATCTTATACATTTTGTGGCTACAGTAAAATGGATTCGTTCTTCAGATCTACCTCATTCAATTTGTTGTTCATATATAGAAATGCTATAGATTTTTGGATGTTGATTTTGTATCCTGACACTTAATTCAGTTTTTAATTTGAGAAGTTTTTTTCATGGAAACCTTTGGGTCTTCTAAATATACCATCATGTCATCTGCAAATAAAGATATTTTCAACTCTTCTTTGCCTATTTAAATGCCTTTTATATTATTCTCTTTTCTGATTGCATTGGCTAAGACTTCCAGCACTATACTGAAAATAAATGGAGAAAGTGAGCAGCCTTGTCTAATACCAGCTTTTAGTGGAAAAGCTTTTAACTTTTCACTGTTCAGTAGAATGTTAGCTATAGGTTTTTCCTATATGGCTTTTATTGTGTTGAGAAATGACCCTTCTATACCAATCTTCCTAAGATTCTCAGTCATGAAAGGATGTTGTGTTCTATCAAATGCTTTCTCTGCTTCAATTGTAATAATGATATAGTTTTTAATCTTTATTTTTGTTAATATGGTGTATTATA
>NW_006207645.1:0-503 GCF_000334495.1 Tupaia belangeri chinensis
GCCCGGCAGCCATGCCCAGGCCCGGGGGCCATGCACAGGCCCAGCGGCCACACAGAGGCACAGGCCGGGGGGCCACGCGCAGGCCTGGGGGCCACACTCAGGCCCAGCGGCCACCCACAGGCGCAGGCCTGGCAGCCACGTGCAGGCCCGGCGGCCATGTGCAGGCCCAGGGGCCACACTCAGACCCGGTGGCCACACGCAGGCCCTGCGACCACATGCAAATTCTTACTCTTCAGACCTCAGCTAGGAGACCATTTTTCTCAGGGAAGTCCTCCCCTAACTTGAAGAAACTCGTAACCATCCACATGTCTGTAAATACATATTTACCAGCATGAAAGAGGAACATGTGTAAACTCTTCAGAGTGCAAACTCTCTCCCATTATAACTTTTCAATTTATTTATTTTGATTAACATTTCTCTTCCTTTACTAGACTGCAGACACTCTGGGAACAGACACTGTGTCACCAGAATATAGTGGTTTTGACACATCATGGCAGTTACTA
>NW_006207646.1:0-1578 GCF_000334495.1 Tupaia belangeri chinensis
AAAATGCCAAATTGGGTGATTCCACTTCTAGGAAAAGGAAAATGGAAAAGGGCATAATTTATATGCCAAGCCCTTTTTATACCTTGTCTAAATTAATCTCACAACAGCCTACTAAAGCAAGTACTGTTTTTCACATTTCATAATTCAGGAAATTGTGGCTTAGAGAGGATATATGCAAAATCACATAGCTAGAAGTGAGAAATGCAAAGAATCACACCAACATACATCTACTCTAAAGCCCATGCTCTTTCCACCAAACCATAATAGTTTTGTACTTTGGATCTTGTCAATAACATGCTCTATACAATGGAACTTGTGACTATACTGTGTTGTCCTTAATGTCTTGCTCAATATCAGTATCTCCAAAAACAGTAAATTTCTTTTAGAACTACTTTAAATGAATAAATAAATGTAAATTTGCATTTCTATTTTCTTCTCTGTAAATTCTCTCTTCTAATAAATGAGTAAGAGTAAAAAAAAAAAAAAGAAAGACATGAAAGACATGTAAATTAGTATAACCACTGTGGAGATTATTCTTCTTTTTGGTAGTAATAGAATTTTGCATTTTACTTCAATTCAATCTATTGGTGAAACCTTAAGTGTCCTGATCACTCAATTACATAGTTAAAATATTTTCATAAAAATGAATTATATTAATATTTAAATAATTCAATTTAAGTGAGAAGCTTGTTGAAAGATCCCATAATGAAACAAAATCATGTATTTATTTTACAATTTCTGATTTACAAGTAATAGTTGAAAATATATATAAAATGTTGGGTTTTGCTATAGGACATGAGAGACAGAGGGAAATTTAGAAGTCACACTCTAGGAAGGATGGCAAAACACAATCCCTTTTCAACCATTCTCCTCTTAGGATTCTGGGCATACACACACGTAGCATGATTTTCAAGCTGCTGAGTCTAGGACTCAAAGGGTGGTCAGCCATGTGTGAATCCAACACCTTAACCACCGCACCACCAGCTAGCCTCAATTAATTGTTCTATATCTTCAAGGGGTGCAGTCTTTCTTCTGTTTTGTTCCTCATCATCTACTGATATGACAGTTACATTGGTTCCCCAGAGATCCTTTCTGTCCAGTCACTCTCAGATTTTTTCTTCTACCATATTGTTGTGACTTTTTTTTAAAAAAGGGATCCTAAGCTCTTCCAGAACTAATTTGGCTGTTTATAAATAATCTTTTCATGTAATTTGTTAGGGTGATCTGTGTTGTGGGCTATGAAATAATTCACAGACTCAGAAAGTAAGTGAATAGAAAAGGTTTATTACTCACTTTCCAAAAGGAGGAAAAGAGCCAGATGAAAGTCTCTTCAGGCATAGGCTCTGAAGAGTAGGGGCTAGGGACTTTAAAAAGAATGGGATGTAGGGTGGGGTGATTAAGCTGGTCCTGAGACAACATCCAGTGGTCTTTTACAGCATTTGGGTTGTTTATTTGTTATCCCTGGGTGAGTCAGCCATCTGCAGTAAAATCATTTGGCACCCCTTTTCTTTTCTTTTTTTTTATTCCAAATAATTACTCAAGATGGTCCAATATGTTTCCTTCCCATGAGCAAAGTTC
>NW_006207647.1:0-1303 GCF_000334495.1 Tupaia belangeri chinensis
AGACGTTGTGCATGTATGCCCATATGCCAGTGTGTTTTTAAGCCACTGAGACCTGGACTCTAATTGGTGAATAAGCTCGGTGGGAATCCTGGGCCTCAACCATCATGCTATCTGCTGGTGCTCTGTTCAGCTTGCAAGTGGGACCAAAAGATTAGAACAAGCAAAGAAACTCGTGGGAGGCACTGTATCCATGAGCCTGCCATCCGCCGCACTGCTGCCTCAGCAGAGGTGGGTCCCTGTCGCTTAGACCTTCATGAGTTGAACAGACCTCTACTCCCTCATGGTTCACCATCATAGATATTGCCATGAGCAATGTTGCAACAGAGACAACTTCCACCTCTTCTCTGTTCATGTGTGGATGGCATAGTGTGACACTAACAGTCCAGCGACACAGAGTGACAGTGAGAGCACATAAGAGAGTGCAGATAGAGTAGGGTGAGGTTGTCCTATTTTGGGTTGAACATTTTTCACTGAGGGGCACTCGGGTCTCCGTGGCACCCACATGTTTTCGCAGGAGGCCTCCTCAGCCTCAACCCCTATTTAGCTTCCCCTGTCAACTAGCAGACACCTGCACAGACCCTCCAGCTACAGGTGTCACAGGACATGTGCATCTCATGGGTAACAGGCTTGGAGGGCCGATGTAGGCAGTCTGACGATACCACCTTGGGACATGTATATCTGAGCCTCCTTCTCGAGTGGGAGTTGGTGAAGACTTCCTAGTTGACAAGGTCAGTCTCTTCTTGATCAGTGCTGAATCCCTATCACCATGAAGTGGGCCCTGGTAGGGATGAGAGGGTTTATACCCCAGGGATTCGCTGAAGTCTTGAGCCACATCTAAGCTCCCTGAGCTCCAGCTCAGACCACTGTCCCTTGCGTCTTCCTCTTGGCAACTGCAGGCTCTGAGCTGTGCTGGGAAATCCTCACAGGTCTCTCTCCTTCCTCCCAGAAGCTTTTCAAAAAGTATCCCCCTTGGACTTCTGGAGCTCCATTTGGACCCAGAGACTCAAATAGGGGAAGGAGAGCATGGCGCCCACCATCTGTGCCAGCTTCACACCCTATGGGAGAGTGGTCACTGTCGTGGTAGGAATGTGCCTGGGAGATCACCACATGAAGGCCCCAGACAGGGCCAGGGTGCTGGAGCACTGGGTCAGGGTGGCCAAGGTAAGCTGTGAGCCAAGGAGATTCCCTCTCTGGACACACGGACTCCTCTTTTCTTGCTCAGCTCTCAGGTTGGCACTGGGGGGTCAAAGGCCCTAGGCCCCTGGCCACTCTCTAGGTTCTTCATTCAAGTCAAGCCTGACCT
>NW_006207648.1:0-4614 GCF_000334495.1 Tupaia belangeri chinensis
AATAATAATAAATGGAGTTAAATAAATAAATCTTTACAAAATAATTTTTTAGAGGATTTTTCTATAGAGCATGTGTGCTCGCCAGACAGACAGAGAGAGAGACAGAGAGACAGAAAGCAAGAAATCACCCCCCAAGGGGGATGGCCACGCCGCAATCCCTTCTCCTCCATTCTCCTCTCGGGATCTTGGGCACGCACGCACACGCGCCCGGCATGAGTTTTTAAGCCACCGGGTCCGGGACGCGAACCGCAGTCGACTATGTGGGAGTCCAGCGACATAACCATTACGCTAACTGCTGGTCCCTAAAAAAATAATCTTAAATGCCAAACTAAAGAGTTTGAAGTTGAACATTAGAAGATGGGCAATGGGGAACCAAGACAAGGAAGATTATTAGATATCTATCTAACATAACACTGACTATGTCTTATTTTTCACATATTCACCCTTTATATTGTTATTTATTCCTAGTATATAATATATCCTTAATAATGTTTTCTGAATGAATGAATGATCTGGCTGTAACATGGAGAAATTATTTGAAGGGGAGAAATGAGAGACATAGAAACTTCTTTTTTTTGAGAGGTTTTTGCTGTAGGGTGCATGTGCTCACCAGAAAGATAGAGAGAGACAGAGAGACAGAAAGCGAGAAATCACCCCCCAGGGGGTATGGCCACGTACATAGTCGACCACGGTTCGAGTCCCAGACCTGGTGGCTTAAACTCACGCCGGGCGTGTGCATGCGTGCCCAGGATCCCGAGAGGAGAATGGAGGAGAAGGGATTGTGGCGTGGCCATCCCCCCTGGGGGGTGATTTCTTGCTTTCTGTCTCTCTGTCTCTCTCTGTCTTTCTGGTGAGCACACGCACCCTACAGCAAAAACCTCTCAAAAAAATAAAATCTATTCCAATAATCTGGTTGTGAGTTTTTAGTGGTCTCAACTTGGATAATGATAGCAGGGAAAGAAAAGACAAATCCCTGGGGACCAGCAGGTGGTGTGGTAGTTAAGAAGCTGGACCCCACATGTCAGGCCGTGGTTCAGGTCCTGGACCAGGTTTCTCGCTTTCTCATTTTCCCTCCCTCTCTGTCTCACTCTGGTGAGTACACATACCCAATAACAAATAAAATAATAATAATTGAAACCAGCAGCTGGCATAGTGGTTTTGTCATTGGACTCCCATATAGTCAACTGTTCAAGTCCTGGACACAGAGGCTTAAAACTCATGCCAGGCATGTGTGTGTGTGCATGCTCAAAATCCTGAGAGAAGAATGGAAGAGAAGGGATTGCAGTGCTGCCACATACTCCCCAGAGGGTGACTTCTTGCTTTTTGTCTCTCTGGCAAGCACACGTGCTCGATAGCAAAAACCTCTCTAAAATATAATAATAATAAATAATTCTAAAAATATTTCCCTGACTATAGTGCTTTTGTCCTATTGTTCCTAAAACATAGGTACAATGGGTATTTTTCAAAGTTTCTTGTATTTATTTCTTTCATGAGAGAGAGAGTTACCCTTGACACGATCTTGCCATGCTGTGCTCCTCCCCAGCCTCCCAGTGAGGCAGGGTAAGGGCATGTGCAGTCATACCCAAAATGTCTGCATGAACCCAGAATCAGCTTGGGCCTCCCATGTGACCCCAGTATTGGGCAAACAGCATCCTGCTACCTATGCCATCTTAATATTTATTAATATCAGAACTGTCTTACAGTTACAGAGTGAAATATTTTTTGGATAGACTATAAAGCTACATTTTGAGTTTCCTTATTTATTTGCTGTTTTTTTTAAAACAAATACAAATAAACTATTTGTGAGGCATTTTAAATTAAATGTATTGAAGGTTACCAAGTCATTTAAGATCATCTGTGAGTTAAGAATGGGAAAAAAACAGGCAGCACTAGCTGCAGTGGTGCAGAGGTAGCACAAGGCTCAGTGACATTGGATCCACATGGAAGACTGTGAGTTTGGTTCCCAGGGGGATCTGTACATGCTGGATGCACATGTGTGTGCCCTGGATGGCTGGGAAGGCTGTGGGAAGGATCACGGCATATGACCCTCTTTCACTTGTAAAAGAAACTCTTTTAAAATGGAAAAAACCATATGTAGGGCTTTTCTGGGACTGGGAATTGATACAGAGGAAGTTGCAGGAAGATAAGGAGTCAAGGACATCTAATAATAATGATACTTAAAATTAATACAGTGCTTTACAGTTTTCAACTGGGAAATAAAGCAATGCTGAGAAAAATTCACTGACCTGTGTTATCCAAAAGAACTACCATTTCAGGATCACAAACTCACAGCCAACGTAGCAAGACCCCGCCTGAAAGACACATGCCTGAAGCCCCAGCTAATCAGGAAGCCATGGCAGGTCTATTGCAACACAGTGAGAAACAGTCTTTAAAAAAAAAAAAACCCAAAAACCAACTACTATTCATTCTAATTTCAGTTGTGTCTTGATAACACTATTTTTTAAAAGAATCATTTATTTGTTATTATTATTTTTCTTTAATTAGCTATAGGGCACATGTGCTCACCAGAGAGAGACAGCAAGAGAGGGAAAGTGAGAAAGCAAGCCACCAGGTCTGACACATGAATCACAGTTGGTCATGTGGGAGTCCAGTGCCTTAACCACCACACCACCTCCTGGCCCCATGTAACCCTATTTTTTGTTTGTTTTTGTTTTTGTTTTGGAGAGGTTTTTGCTATAGGGTACGTGTGCTCGCCAGAAAGACAGAGAGAGACAGACAGAAATTGAGAAATCATCCCCCAGAGGGAATGGCCACGCCACAATCCCTTCTCCTCCATTCTCCTCTCAGGATCTTGGGCACGTACACACACACGCCCGGCATGAGTTTAAGCCCCGGGTCCAGGACTTCAACTGTGCATGGAAGTCCAGCAACATAGCCATTACGTCAACTGCTGGTCCTGTAATCCTATTTTTAAACTCTAATCAATCAACACCTTTATTCTCATTTTATATATGAAGAAAGACACAGGAAAGTTGTGTCTTAATGACACTAACAAATGAATAACAGAACCAGGACTTAATCCAGTTTATAACAGTTGTCTTACTCAGGAGCTAAAGGACTTTAAGGGTAGTATAAAAATGATCACATTTAAAAAAACAAAATGACCACATATTATCTCACCGAGATAGCGACTTAGATTTGGTTAGAAAGGACTATAAATGGGGCCAGCAGGTGGTGTGGTGGTTAAGGGTACTGGACTCCTATGCAGCTGACTAATGGTTCAAGTCCTGGACCTGGTGGCTTGCTTTCTCACTTTCCTTCTCGCTCTCACTCTCTGCTGCTCTCTTCCTCTCTGGTCAAATGAAAATAAGTAAAATAATTCCTTTTTCTTTTTTTTTAAAGGGCTAGGGGGCCTGCAGGTGGCGTGGTGATTAAGGGCGCTGGACTCCCACATGGCCAAATGTGGTTTGAGTCCTGGACCTGGCAGTTTGCTTTCTCTCTTTTCCTCTTTCTCTCTCACTCTGTCTGTCTCTGGTCAAATTAAAATAAATAAAGAAATAAAGTTAAATAAAATAATTCTTTTTTAAAAAGGCTACAAACAATCAATGAAGTAAAAGGATCATTCCATTGTCAACTGTTAAATAGTAAAACTAGGAGGAAAAGAGGGAGGGAATAAGAAGGAGGAAGAGAAGGAAAAGGAGAAGCAGCAGTGACTTGTGGTAAGAATCCAGAATATGTTGGAAATATCGGCAGGTGAGAAGAATAATGAGACCATGTGAGTCTGTTGATAAGTGGCTTGTGTGGAGTAAATATGGGGGTCGGCAGTGTGCTATTGAGAGCCATGTGAGGCCATTGTTGACATCTGCCAGCTCTTTTCAAGATTAGCCTAAACACTGGTTCGGACTAAAATTAAGCCAGCTTATTGGTGTTAGCGTTATTGTTCTAATGCTTTAAATACAAAGGTCAACATGCAAACAATGTGGAACTTACAGTCTAGCTCAGGGAACAGACATTAAACAACGAAACACATAAATACAGAAGTACAGATGGTAATGACATGGCATATAAGACATTTGGGAATATGTAAGATGTGGTTAGAAATAACAAGTACACTCAATTGATTGGAACACCAAGTTTGTGGTGAGTAATGGAAGACAGGAGACACTGTGAAAAGCCTTAAGCTGCTAACTTAAGGAATCTGAATTTTCTTAGGTTGACAGAGAAGCCAATGAATGGGTTTTGAGCAGGATAGTGACATGATTAAAGGCAGTGTTTTCGGAAGATTCATCAGACAGAAGTATGTAGGATGAATAAGGAAGGGAAGAGAGTCTGGAGGTGGAGGGTGAATTAGGCTGCAGCAACAGCGTGAAGAGGAGGGAAAAGGCTTGTAGGGAGCACAGGGCACAAGGACATTCAGACGTGGGGCAAACGCGAACTGAAATCCAGCCAGCCCTCAATTCGCTCATCCTTGCACTGACAGGGTTATTACTTCTGGGTGCCTTGTTTTGGTTCCTTTTTTTTCCCTCCTCCTTCTTTCTTTTGTTAGTTTGTTTCTTTCTTTTTTAAAATAAGATAGAGGAGGAGAGAGAAAGGGAAAAAAGGAAGCATGAGAGAGAGCTAGGTTTTGAGTGTGTGTGTGGTTTTATAACTTTA
>NW_006207649.1:0-891 GCF_000334495.1 Tupaia belangeri chinensis
CAAAACCATAGACAGAGACAAGATAGTAAAATTGGTAAAAGAGATACGATAAGTTACTTTCAAAGGAGATATCACATCAGGCTAACATCGGGCCTCTCGTAGGAAACAATGCAAGCCAGGAAAGAATGGGAAAATATATTCAAAGTGTTAAGTGAATACAATTTCAGCCAAGAATACTATATCCGGCAAGATTATCCTTCAGATGGAAAGAAAAGCCCAGAACATTTTCAGATAAACAAGACCTGAATTTACCAACTCCAGAACAGCTCTTCAAGAAGTTCTGAAGGGAGTGCTATACCAGGGAAAAACTAGAGAGACAGAAATAAAAGAACAAAAAATGACCAAGAAAATGGCCAACTTAATTGTAGGGACAAGTTCAGAAATATCAATAATAACGTTGAATGTTAACATTTAGGATTTAAACAGAAAAATCAGATCACAGTAACACTGCAAATTCAACAAAAGAGATTAATTACATGAGACTGAACTGGTGAAATAGAATTCTAAGACTTTTGACTAAAACATTACTGATACTCTTCTATGCTTTGTCTTCCTGATTTAAGGATTTTTGTTTTCTTTTGAGTTGTTGATAGGTTAAGCAATTTGTTACATTCCTTTTTAAAAAACTGAAACATAAACTTTTCTCCCTTCCTGACCCCTATGCAACTGGAAAATTCTGATGAGCATTCTTATTTTGTGGCAGAATGGTTAATTGCATAAGTTCAATAATATAATATTATCAGGTGCCTTGCATCAGAAATCCTCATTCCCAAAACATATAAAGACATGACAAAAAAGGAAAACTACAGACCAATATCTCTGATGAATATACAGGTGAAAATTCTCAACAAGATATGTGAAAATCATATCCAACAACATATAAAGATTATT
>NW_006207650.1:0-578 GCF_000334495.1 Tupaia belangeri chinensis
TGGTCCTTTTTAAATAAAACATTATTTGTAAGCAGAGGCTATTATTTGCTTTTAAAGCTTTTGTAAATAAAGGCTTCAGGAATGTTTTCTTAAAAAAAAAAAAAAAGAAAAGAAAAAAGGAAAGAAGATTCAAAAATATCCACAGGGGGAAAAAATCCTGGAAGTGATAAATATATACAATAAAGTGGCAGCATACAAAATCAACGTACAAAAATCTATAGCGTTTTTGGGACCATCAGGTAGTAAAAAAACGCTCATGTAGTCAACCACGTTGCAAGTCCTGGACCTGGTGGCTTAAATTCACGCCAGGTGTGTGTGCGTGTTTGCCCATGATCCTGAGAGGAGAATGGAGGAGAAGGGATTGTGGTGTGGCCATCCTCACTGGGGGGTGATTTCTCGCTTTCTGTCTTTCTGTCTCTCTGGCAAGTACACACACCCTGTAGCAAAAATCTCTCCCCCAAAAAAGATCTATAGCATTTTTATACATCAACATTGAACAGATAGAATTGAATAAAGCAATCCTATTTACAATAGCCAGAAAAACAAAAAGATATGTAGGAATAAACTTAACCAAAGAA
>NW_006207651.1:0-2444 GCF_000334495.1 Tupaia belangeri chinensis
AAACCTCTCCAAAAAAAAAAAATTAAAGGAAAAAAAAATAACCAAAACTCACACCAGGCGCGTGTGAGTGCATGCCCAAGATCCCGAGAGGAGAATGGAGGAGCAGGGAAGGGATTGCAGTGTGGCCATCCTCCCTGGAAGGTGATTTCTCACTTTCTGTCTCTCTGGTCTCTCTGTCTGTCTGGTGAGTGCACGCGCCCTATAGCAACAACAACAAAAAAAAACAAAAACAAAAAACCTCTCGAAAAAAAAAAAAGACTTGATTATATATAACATGCATAGATAATGAAAAGTTGCAAAGCATTTTACAAAATGACCAATTTCCCAAAAATTCATCTGTAAATTTAATGGCTTTCCATCAAAATTCCAATATTTTTATAGAAAAAGTACCAAAAATATTCCAAAGTTTATCTAAACATAAAATATACATTTCTATAAAATCAGCCAAACAATTTCTTAATTAAAGCAATGGGAGTAACTTCCAATATTACCTGAGAGTAACAAATATTATGAAACTATAATACAACAATAATAGACAAATTCCAAGGGACCATAATATAAACAAATCACAGCAACAAATTTATATTGAAATAGGATTTGTTGTATAGAAAAAGAAATTATTCTTGACACATCTATTTTTTTTTGCCTTTAAAAAAGTAGAGGGGCCAATAGGTTGCATGGTAATTAAGGCACTGGACTTTCACCTGGCTGACCTTGGTTTGAATCCTAGACCTGGTGTCTTCTTTTCTCACTTTTCCTTTCTGTCTCTCTCTAATCAAATTTTAAAATAACAATAGCAAGGGGTTGGAAAGTGGGATGGTGGTTGAGGAACTGAACTACCACATGACTGACTGTGGTTCAAGTCCTGGAATTGGTGCCTTCTTCTCTCACTTTGCCTCCGTCTTTCACTTTGTCTCTGGTGAGAGTAGGTGCTCTATAACAAAATTAAAAATAATAACAATTGGGACCAGCAGTTAGCTTAATGGCTATGTTGCTGGACTCCCATGTAGTTGACCGTGGTTCGAGTCCCAGACCTGGTGGCTTAAACTCAGGCCAGGCGCGTGTGCGTGCGTGCCCAAGATCTCGAGAGGAGAATGGAGGAGAAGGGACTGTGGCATGACCATGACTTACTGTGGTTCAAGTACTGAAGTTGGTGCCTTCTTCTCTCACTTTGCCTCTCTCTTTCACTTTGTCTCTCTCTGGTGAGAGCAGGTGCTCTATAACAAAATTAAAAATAATAACAATTGATAAAGTTAGATAAATAATTCTACATTAAAAAATAAGAAGGAAACCTCAGGTTCTGCGGTGGTGTGGTGAATGCAGGCACTAGATCCCACATGGTCAATTACATATTTTGATTTACAGACTTTGCAGCTTAAAAAAATCATGCTGAGACATGCATGTCTGTGCCCTCCTATCTCCAATGATTATTATATGAATCAAATAGGCAACAAATATAAAAATTTTCATAATTTATTATTGAATGTGAAATATTATTAGTATTATTAATTATACTGTAATTCTAATAAGTATAAATACACATAAGTTAGGGTTTTATACAATTAAAGACTTTCTATAATTTTAAAAACTCTTTTTAAAAATAGACAATCCAAAATTTATTCACTAGAATAAAATTCTACAGTCTAAAATTATTGGCTTAAAAATTCAAAGGTTGGGAACCAACAGTTAGTGTAATGGATATGTCGCTGGACTCCCACGTAGTCGACCATGGTTCGCGTCCCGGACCCGGTGGCTTAGAACTCACGCTGGGCGCGTGTGCGTGCATGCCCAAGATCCCGAGAGGAGAATGGAGAAGGGATTGTGGCGTGACCATCCCCCCGGTGGGTGATTTCTCGCTTTCTGTCTGTACGTCTCTCTCTGTCTATCTGGCAAGCACACACGTCCTATAGCAAAAACCTCTCAAAAAAATTCAAAGGTTAATTATATTTCAATGTAAAGAAGGTCCTTTTAAGAGAGGATTTTTTTTGTAGTTACATGTAATTATCTATTTCTTTCTACACTTGAATAGAGAAGCTATATTTTTCAGAAAGCTATACACACACACACACACACACACACACACACACACACACACATATATATACTTCCCTCCAATGGAGAACTTTACATTATCCAACTGTCAAATGTTTTCTCCCTTTGCACCTCACACCCATCCTCTAGCACCCACTCTTTACCATCCATTTTCCTTTCTTACAGTCTCTACCTTCTACAGTCATCCTCCCCACATCACATTTTCAGATTTCTTAACATCTCCTATAGAGATCAGACACTCAGTACAAATTGCATGGGACTACCCAATGTATATATTTATATCCAGAAATCTATAGCATTTCTATATACAAACAACAGGCAGACTGAGATACAACTGAAAAAAGTTGTTCCATTTACCATAGCCACAAAAAGTATAAGATACTTAGGGATAA
>NW_006207652.1:0-1063 GCF_000334495.1 Tupaia belangeri chinensis
AGTAGACCAACATTGAACATCACAAGTTGTTTAAATTACAAAGCTGAGTAAGTGGAACAAACAAGATTGACTTAGTTCATTCTTAACATTTTTGGAAACTGTTTTTGTTTCTTTGACATAGTTTGCTTTGAATAGGTATTTCAGTCAGACACAGAACTCAACTTGCAGCTACAGCAAATATCTTTAAAAGTGAAATTCATCTCAGTAAATGGAATCATTGTGCCAAAGATCATCCTTATATTCCAAGAAACAGTACAGCTTTTGGTTGATAAAATTACATGCTTATCTCGGGAAAGTAAGCTTCATTTCAAAATATACATTGAAAAACAGTGTAAAACTGCTTCCCAAAGTAAAATTGGAAGTAGATCAACACTGACCATCACAATTTGTTCAACATCCAAAGGTGAGGAAGTGGAACAAAGAAGATTGTGTGACTTCATTCTAAACATTTTGTTGAAAGAGGGTTTCTTTACACATATTCTGCTTTGCAAGTGTAGTGTATTCTTAGGCCTCAAACTCAACTTGCACATACAGCAAAGATCTTTAGGTGGGAAAATTAACTCCTGGAGTGAAGTCAATGTGCCAAAGATCTTTGTGATATTTCATGAAATAGTACCTATTTTGTCTGAAAAACTACATGTTTATCTTGGGAAAGTAAGCTTCATTGCAAAACCTCCACTGAAAGCCAGTGTAAAACGGCATTCCCAACTAACTTTACAAGTAGAGCCACACTGGAAGTCACAAGTTATTCAACTATCTTAGTCGAGTAATTCAAATAAACAAGATTGTGTTAGTTTCTTCTTAACATTTTTTTCAAAGTGTGTTTCTTTAGTCTTAGTCTGCTCTGAAAGTGTAGAGCATTCTTAGGCGCAAAGCTCAACTTCCACATACAGCAAAGATCTTTAGGTATGATCATCAGTTCCTTGAGTGGAGTCCTTGTGCCAAAGATCGTCCTGCTATTCCACGAAAAAGTACAGATTTTGACTGAAAAGGTATATGCTCATGTCAGGAAAGTATGCTTCATTGCAACTTCTTCCAAACTAAATTTAGAAGTAGAGCAACA
>NW_006207653.1:0-487 GCF_000334495.1 Tupaia belangeri chinensis
ACATCCCATGTTCCTAGATTGGAAGCATTAACATAATACAAATGACAATTCTACCCAATTTAATCTACATGTTCAATGCAATTCTAATCAAAATACCAGAAATATTCTTCATGGATCTAGAAAATATAATCATAGAATTTGGCTGGAATCATAAAAGACCTCATAAAGCAAAAGCAATCCTGCACAAGAAGAATGGAGTAGGAGGTATTTCACTCTCTGATCCCAAGATATACTATAAAGCTGTGGCCATCAAAACAGCTTGGTATTGGCATAAAAACAGACATGTGGGCCAATGGAATAGAATAGAGACCCCAGAAATAACCCTCAAAGCTTACAGCCAACTGATTTTTGACAAAGGATATCAGTCGATCAATTGGGAAAAGGAAAACCTCTTTAGTAAATGGTGCTGGAAAAACTGGATATCCACATGCAGAAAGATACAACTGAACTCTCAACTTTCACCATCAACAAAAATCAACTCAAAATA
>NW_006207654.1:0-1215 GCF_000334495.1 Tupaia belangeri chinensis
TATTCGAATGTTAGGACGTCTAATGGAATCTGGTACTTCTCGTATGTTATCTTCATTTTTTTGTTGTTATTTTCTGTATCTTTTTGGTGGTTTTCTCTAGGCCAGAAGTTTTATCTTCTACATCAGAGATTCGACCTTCAGCATGGTCTAATCAACTTTTAATACTTTCGAGAGAGTTTTAGATTTCCCGTATTACAGACTTCACCTCTAATAGTTCCGTGTTATTCTTCCTCAGCATATCTTCCTTCATATTGTTGAAGGACTTTCTCATCTCCTGTAGTTCATTGTCTCTTTTCTGTTCCAGATCATAGTACTTGTTCAACATGAATGTTCTAAACTCTATCTCAGACATTTAGGTAACGTCCTCTATTTTTTCAAGAAAAATAAGGGAATTACTGTGTTCCTTTCATGGAGACATATTTCCTGCTTTACTCAGGCCTGAAGTTCTTCTACTTCTAACCATTGGGATATGTGTTCCCTTTGAAAAACCTTTTATGAGAACATTTTTTCAAATAGGAGCAAGTGTGTTTCCTTTCTGATGTAGAAGGGAGACAGCCAAAGTCTCTCTTCAATGGTGTTTAGTAATGTAATCCCAGAAAAAGTATTCTCTTCAGGTGTACAAAGAAATGTATCTCCTTCTTCGCAGGTGGTTCAGTGAAATTGGATTTCTAGAGAGTCTTAAAATGCTAAATGTTTCAGAATTATAATTCTAGACCTATATAGAAAGCCAGGGATGGTGTAGATAAAGGAAGAAAGGACTGAATAAGTGGGAAGAAAATAATAAGTAGAATAAAAAAAAAAAGTCGAGCGGCACATGATTTCACCAGGGGTCGAAAGAGGGGAGTTTGGTGGGGTAGAACTGAGAGCATTCCTATGTGTTAATCAGAAGAGAGAAATTTACAAAAGAAAAACATGGTTTAGGGGACAGAAAAAGAAAGAAAAAAAAGTGTACCTGGCTGAAAGAGGGGTGTCTGGCTTGGGGGTCCCGGGGCTGAAGCTAGTGGGGGCAGTTCTACCTTGAAGTCCCAGGCCCAGGGGTCGAAAGATGGGAGTGTGGTGTGGTAGAACTGAGGGCATTACTGGCTGAAAGAGGGGTGTCTGGCTTGGGGGTCCTGGGGCTGAAGCTACTGGGGGCAGTACTATCTCAAAGTTCCTGGCTCAGGGGTCAAAATATGGGAGTGTGGCTTCTGTCTTCGGTTTTGGTCGGCGTTCCTA
>NW_006207655.1:0-1748 GCF_000334495.1 Tupaia belangeri chinensis
GCCACTGGATCTGGGACTCAAACAGCAGTCACCCATATGGAAGTTCAGAGACATAATTGCTATGCCTTCTGATGGTCCAACTATTATTTTTAACTCACCTGAGAGAGAGAAAAAGGGAAAATGAGAGAGCCAGGCACTAGGTCTGGAAAAAAGATGAAATCCTGTTATTCACAGCAGCATGGATGAGTCTGGAGGGCATTGCATTAAGTAAAATAAGCCAGGTGCTGAA
The DNA here is from genome assembly GCF_000334495.1 of Tupaia belangeri chinensis. Taxonomy (NCBI): domain Eukaryota; kingdom Metazoa; phylum Chordata; class Mammalia; order Scandentia; family Tupaiidae; genus Tupaia; species Tupaia belangeri. Next base: position 230 of record NW_006207655.1, read on the forward strand.
AGAGAAATAGCATATTCTCTCTTATATAGGGAAGTTTAAAAAGTTGATCTCATAGAAGTAGAAAGCAGAATCATGGCTGCTAATACCTGAGAAGGGTAGAAGAGAGAGAAGTATTGGGATAGCATGGTTAACAAACACAAAATTACATCCAGTAGGAGAAACAAGTTCTAGAGTTCAGTAACACTGTAGGATGACTATATATATTAAGAATTTGTCATATTTTTTTTAACATACAAGAGAAGATTTTGAATGTTTCCAGCACAAAGAAATGAAAAATATTTGAGATGATACATATGATAACTACCCTAATTTGATAACTGCATTTTCATGCATATATCAAAATATATCACATACTCCATAAATACGTTCAAATATTACTTGTCAATTGAATATAATAATGACTTTTAAAAAGTGAATTGTTAAATTTCTTCAAGGTGCTGCAGTACAAGACAGATTTTATAAACTGAGATCATTTTTAGATTGTTTAAAGCACATTGCTAAGTTCTCAGTGCCTTAATCACAATAGGCCCTTAATTAAAAGTTCCTGATTCACAGAAGAGTAATAGAAAAATGGCAAAGTTCCCTAGATAAAGGAATAAATTTTATAGTTCTTTGCCTAGAAGCACTCATAGAAGCCAAAAAAGAAAGAAGTAATGTCCCAGTAAGCAAATGAAGTTTGTTTTGTCTTGTTTTATTTTGTTTTGTTGTTGTTACTGTTGTTTCTCTCTCTGTGTTTCCTTTTCAGCATGCTCCTTAATGCTCACATTGAACTTCAAGTTTGGGAAGAAACACACCATCCATCAGATGACTAGAAATCAACGCAGGGTCACCAGAAATATAGAAAAGCAGGAAAATACCTCTCCTCCAAGGGAAAATAATAATGCCTCTTCATCCACAGACAATTCAATGGAACTCATGGAAATGTCTGATAAAGAATTTAGAACATTCATAATTGCAAAGCTAACAGAGATGGAAGAGAAGAGAGACAATGAACTGCAGAAGAGGCAGAAGAAAGGAGCCTATGAGTTCCAGGAGGTGAGGAAATTCTTGCAAGATCTAAAAGAGGAATTACACACTTTAAAAAAAAATCAAACAGAACTGTTAGAGATGAAGGGTATAGTACAGGAAGTCAAAATATCCCTTGAAAGTATTGAAAGCAGACCAGATCATGCAGAAAATATAATCTCAGATGTAAAAGAGAATATTGCTGGCCTAGAAAAATCCACCACAAATATTGAGAAAATTTCCCTGAAATTTGAGAATAATATACGAGAAATACTAGATACCATCAAACATCTAAACTTCCAGATAATAGGCATCCCAGGATGTGGGAGGCTGCCCACCAGTGAATATCGCCCTTTGGTTTCGGTTTCTCAGAAAGCAAACAGTTACACAATGCCCAAGGCCATGATTGGCTCCCCTTCAAATCCTCACACTCAAAAACCATACTCTGATTGGTTATTTCCCAAAAAGACCACAATTTGGTCCCATTCAAAACCATACTCTGATTGGCCACTTC
>NW_006207656.1:0-1119 GCF_000334495.1 Tupaia belangeri chinensis
AGAAAAAGAGGGGTCCACTAGATCTCTTTCCCCCATTATCCATAAGCTAGTTGGTGATTCATAGTGTGGATGATATAAAAATATCTATTTTATTAAATTTATTTATTTACATTCATTCACTGTATATCATTACAGCATAAAAAGTGAGATTTTCCACCCAGAGTACACTGTATATTGGCTCAATCAAGCACCTCAACATACATGCTATCGTGAACAAATAATTTTCCATTTCTTGTTTCCTATATGTTTTGCTTTTTTTTTTCCCCATCCTTGATTTCCTATCTCTTACCCCTATTCTCCTCCCACACTGTCTCTGGTATCTATGTTTTCTTTCTATACATTTCCCCCCCCACATTTTATTGAGTCACAAAAGATCTTAATTAATCTAAATATTTTCATAGCAAGCATAGCTGATATATACATTTCCATGAACATAAGTCTAACTTTCAGCATAAGCCTCAGTGAGTGGAATGAACATCTTATGAAGTAGCACCTAGCTGGGGCTATATATCATACTCCAGTAATCGAATAGGTATTTTGAATGCATTTTTGTGTGTGTGTGTTTAGAGAGGTTTTTGCTATAAGGCGTGTGTGCTCGCCAGACACACAGAGAGAGACAGAGAGACAGAAGGTGAGAAATCACCTCCCAGGGGGGTTGGCCACATGGAAATACCTTCTCCTCCATTCTCCTCTCGGGATCTTGGGCACGCACGCACACACACCCGGCGTGAGTTTTAAGCCACCCGGTCTGGGACACAAACCACGGTCAACTACGTGGGACTCCAGCAACATAGCCATTACGCTAACTGCTGGTCTCAATAATCGAACTACTTTCAATAGTAAGTTCACTTGATTCTATTAAGAAAGCCAGTTTTAACTTAAATAAAATAAATGCTAAAGAACTTTGCTTAAAGCCAGGAAACAGGTTAGGATTCTGTTCAAATGATAGGTGCATGAACCTATCCATATCTAAAGAAAGGACACAAATCCTTACAACCAGATTACAGAATCTATAAGGATATCAGCAATATTTTAGTCAAAAGTCATAAAATTATGCTTCACCAATTCGGTCTCATGTACTTTATTTGTTCCTTTCCTTCCCACATTGTATTGATCACA
>NW_006207657.1:0-520 GCF_000334495.1 Tupaia belangeri chinensis
ACCCTCCTAAAAAGGTGGCCGCCCTCCTGAAGGGTACTTTCTCACCACATACAACCCTCCATCCCCTCACACCACCCTGTCTGTCTCTGGTGAGCTCACACACCCTAAGGAAAAAAAAAAGACAACAAGGCAGGTAGTAGGCTGTGAAATGAATAAAAGCAAGTATTTCAGGACTCCGGAAATCACCAAAGGCATAGAGCAAATGGAGAAACGCGTATTCTTGTAAAAGCACTACAGCTGCGGGCAAAGCAGCAGGAGACCCGTTTCACCTGAGACTGTTTCATGTCACCCCTAGTCAGTCAGTAAGAACTGTGGTTTCACCAACGTGAGGAGGGCAGCAAAGATGACAGTAGTAGCTTTTTAACAAACTGGGTTGAGTTGGAGCGGACAGTCGCATGAAATCCTTCAGCGCTGCCAGATGAACGTGGCGAAGTCTGGAGGAAACAAGTGGGGGGAAAAGCCCACGGGTTTTCTAGCCTGAAGTGGTGGCCCCTGGTTGGGAAAAGTGGGAGGCAGGACA
>NW_006207657.1:878-1266 GCF_000334495.1 Tupaia belangeri chinensis
TGATTTTCAGGAAAATAAAACAGAACCCAGAGAAAGGTGTAAAAATATGTCATCTATAATTTTTAGTTTTTACTCAAAAATTTCTGCTAAGAAACAGGAAAGTCTAACCAATATTAAGGGAGAAAAATGATAGACAAATTGACAATGGTCCTGAATATTGGACTCAGCAGACTAAGAGTTTAAAACAGTTATTATATAGATAACTTTAAAACTTTGCTACCCATAATCAAAGGCAAAGAGATCAATATGAAGCAATAACTCGAAAAAATTTCTAAAATCCTGAGAAAAGACCAAGCTGAAATTTTAGAATTGAAAGGTGTAATACCTCAATTGAAAAATTAACAGCAGTTGGGAACCAGCAGTTAGCGTAATGGCTATGTCGCTGGGA
>NW_006207658.1:0-1271 GCF_000334495.1 Tupaia belangeri chinensis
AAAAAGAAAGAAAGAAAAGAAAACAAACAAAAAAAACATTTTTTTATGATTAAGACTCTCAGTACCATTTGCATAGATGGATTGTTTCTCAGCATAATAAAAGCCATCTAAGAAAAATCTGTAACTAACATTATATTAAATGAGAAAAATCTGACATTTTTCAACAACAAAACTTTACAAGATAAGGCACCTGTTCTTTCAACTCCTATTAATACAGTAGTGGAAGTCCTAGCCAATGCGATCAGCAGAATGAAGGAAAAGATATTCCAATACAAAAATAAGGGTTGAAATTATCTCTGTTTGTAGATGACATAATTGTATAAATGGAAATACCAATGGTATCCATCTTCTGAGAAGTTCTAAAATGTTCTAAATGTAAGTAATGCATAATGTGACATATTGCAAAGTGAACTTACTAATGTCTATAGCATTTCTATATAGAAACAATAAGCAGACAGAGACTGTAACTTAAGAAAGTAATCTCACATACCGTAGTCATATATAGCACTGGATACCTAAGAATAAATCTAACAAAACCATCACAAAAAAACTATGAGAAGCTAAAAGAAAAGAAAACTGAAAATGACACAAAAAAAAGTCTGAAAGAACTTTCTTTTTGGTGAATTGGAAGCATTAATATAGTCATAATGGCAATTCAACCCAATTTAATTAACATATTTAAAAGAATCCCAATCAAAGTACCAGAGATGTCTTCACATGTCTAGAACAGACAATCATAGAATTTGTCTGGGATCACAATAGACCAGGTATTACCAAAGCCACCCGGCACAATAAGAGTGAAGTGGGTGGCATCTCTTTCTGCCCCTAAAATGTATTACAAAGCTGTGATAATCAATACATCTTGGTATTGGCACAAAACCAGACACAAAGACTAATGAAAGAGAGTAGAGGCCCCACAATTAAATCACAAAACATTCAGCCAAATGATCTTTCACTGAGGGTACCAGTCAATTCAGTGAGGGAACAAAAAGCCTTTTGAAAAATTAATTTTGAAACAACTAGAGTTCCACTTCCAACAGCAAAAATATAAATCTGAACTGCTCTCTATCACTATTAACATAAGTCAACACAAATTGGATCACATTCTGAACCTAAGACTGTAAAATATAAACTTACTGGCACAAAACACTGGAGAAACTCTCTGAGACATTGGAGTAGTAAAGACACTTTGGCATGACCCCCAAAGCACAGGGAATACTCCCCAAATAGACAAGTGGGAAAGTGGGATTACATCAGATTAAGAAGTTTTT
>NW_006207659.1:0-245 GCF_000334495.1 Tupaia belangeri chinensis
CTGTCCAAGTCAAGGACAGTGATTAGTTTAAAACTCACTGGTGGCAAAAGTCACCTGTGCTGGCATCGCTTTAAATTAAAAGACCCCCGACTCAAAGAGCCGGTGACCCTTCAGTCCAAGGAGAGTCACAGCAACCCCAATCAACCACAAGAGTCAGTTCTTGCTGTAAAACACAAGAGGGCTTTATTGCTAGCGCACTAGGACTCCACTCCTGGTCACAACAGACTCAGAGGGAAGTGGAGCCC
>NW_006207659.1:603-1566 GCF_000334495.1 Tupaia belangeri chinensis
TTTTGTACAGAAGCAGAAACAGCAAGCAGTTAATTGTCACAGAATGTAGTTTGAGTGCATTTTTATTCTTTCATTCCCCCATTTTCTGTTTTTGGAAAGAGTTTAAATCATAAAACTCAAGGGTCCACAGAAGTGTCTATCTGCCGGAGGGCCTGATATTGTTGTTGAAGCATAAGGTCCTGTACTGCGCTTATCCATTCCGGACAAGGCAACTAAGCCATTAAGAATGCAGGGTCCAAAGGTTAGTATAAGGAGGAGTATTATTAAAGGGCCGAGCAGGGTGGACACAAGGGTAGTGAACCAAGGAGAACGATTGTACCAGTTTTCGAACAATCCCTGTTGGGCTTCTCGGTCCCTGTGTCAGTGATTTAGCCATTCTCGGAGTTTGGACATAGAATCTATTATGACTCCTGAATGGTCAGCATAGAAACAACATTGCTCATTCAGGGCAGCACATAAATCACCTTCTTTTAAGAACAGGAGATCAAGTCCCCACCTATTAGAAAAATCTCTCAATCCTGAGGGAAAATGGGCGATGACCGATCTGGCTGCTTCTTGCTGAATGAGGACGTAGTTTCAGAGGTCAGGATTGGAGGAAATAGCATTGGAGGAAATAGCATGCATTTATTTCAAAATACTCAGAATTTTCCCTTTAGTTTTTCAACATTATTGTGCTAGCACTAGCTTCTACCGTTATATTTTCGAATCTGAAAGCACATTTAATTAAGATACAAAACAAGACAGCAAAGTGGCTGATGAGGACAGAAGTCTGACTGCATTTTCCTATTTTTCAAAGTCCTTTTCAGGGGGGCCAGAGGGAGTCATGCCCACAAACATCAACAGACCATTTTGACAGGAGTCTTCTGATATTCTGTGCCTGCAGTAGCATCTTTGTGATATACATATATATATATATTGAGTTTCCTCATCTTTGTTAAAGTACATTCTTTTCTGATTTCAGCA
>NW_006207660.1:0-14116 GCF_000334495.1 Tupaia belangeri chinensis
AAGTAAGGCCATGCTAATAAGATGAAAGTACAGTATAAAGTCCTTCCAATATAGGCGGTAAGTGGTTTGACTCAGTGCTAAGACCAAACATGCAGTAGATCAATTTGGGTCTCTCAAACTAGTTGATTTATTTTTCCAATAATTTCTAGATTGTTTATTTAACTGTAATGGATCTTTCTGTTCAAATCTCTGAAATTCTCTTGTATAAAGTCCTTCCGATATAGACGGTAAGTGGTTTGACTCAGTGCTAAGGCCAAACATGCAGTAGATCAATTTGGGTCTCTCAAACTAGTTGATTTATTTTTCCAATAATTTCTAGATTGTTTATTTAACTGTAATGGATCTTTCTGTTCAAATCTCTGAAATTCTCTATTTATATCTAACTATAAATTGCATCATTGTATGTTTTAAATTCAAATTAATTCCTCACAGTTCTAAACAAAGACCATACAGGTGTAGCATCCTCATAATAAAACATGATGAAGGTTATGGAGATTACTACCCTATCTATGCTAGAATGATGTGTCATTAGCACCACCTTCTTCAGCTCCATGGGCCTGAGTTAGTCTTTATTCAGTGTGAGAATTAATTTCATTTGACTACATGGACTATATACAAGGCCAGTAGAGACCCAACAAATCAGGTATTAATTAAAATTTAATTTCAACAACAAAAAAAATCTGCCCTGTATTTTACCCTCTATTACACTTCTAAAGTAATGGCAAAATAGAGAATGTTCCTGAGAAGCTCTTTCCACAAGGGACCAAAGTAATTGAGAAAATGTTGGCCCCACCTCATCCAGTTCTGTTAAGAGCTGGTGTCGAGGGATAGGCTCAGAGAGCCTCCTGGGCTAGGGGACGATAACCCCTTGTGTCTCTAAAAATGTTTTCATTCTGGAAAAAACTAAGAAGAAAAAAATAATGTTTTCATTCCTAAATTGTCCCCGAGAGCATCTTTCCATAATAAAACACCACTGCTTTGTTCTAGGATGTATTTTACTTCTGAATAATCTATATCAAGGTTGCAATGCCCAGTTGCCTGTGGTCAGTCCCTCCAGCCTCTCCAGCAAAGAGCCCATCAGCTTCCCCACTCACCCTTCCCAGGCCCTTCTGGACATGCTCCCCATCATCCTGAGAGATAATTATGGGATGAAAGTTTGTTAATAGAAACTCGACCCAAGTCAGAGCCATAATGTAAGAAATCTGACCCAAGGGGAGAAGACTATGTAAGTGTTCTTCATCCATAAATTTTTCTAAGCTGGATACCTTCCTTACCATTATGTGGTACCTTTATTTTCTCTCCTGTCTCTGTTGCTTGCATTGCACTCTCAGCTTATTTGTTTTCACAGTATCTCCTGATCCTGCCCTCCAGATGTATTGCTGACGTTAAAATCATTATTAGAAGATTGTCCCTAACCATTTCTCTAAATAGTAGGATGGTAGGAACCAATGTGTGATGTCTCAGTTATTTCTGATACCCTTTTTTACAGTGTATTTATTTCTTCCAAGAGACAGAGACCACAAGAGAGTCTCCATGATGCCACCCACCCCACACCCAGGCACCCAGGCCACAGTTGTGCCTGAGGGGCCACAGGCCACAGGGAGATCTCGAGGTGTTATGCCCTGCACATGCGCCCAACATCACAGACTGCTGTGTTATTTTTGCACCACCAGCTGGTCCCTATTTTTGTAATTTTACGATGTGAGTATTCATGACATAGTGCAGAGAACAAAGTATTTAATCCCACCAAAATGCTGACTCGCATGGCGTTGCTCAGTATGAGAAATTCCATTCCTTTTGGCTGTAGCACAACCCATGGCTACTCAATTCTGATTCTTTTCATTCACTTGCTCCCTTGGATGGTGACGTGCAGATAAGGGGGGACATTCAACAAGAAGTGGCTAATTCTTCTCATGGTTGTAAAGGTCACCTAATCCCCTCAGTTTCACCTCTCATTTGTGACTGAAGTCTCACGTGACTCAGCGGTGGTCATGTAAGGACTGCCACAGCCCACAGTCACCGTGTCCTGGACTGGCCTCTCCCTTCGCTCTGTGAGTCTGAGGTGACCCTCTTCCATAGTCTGCTTCATATCAGAGCTCCCCACAGATATCTCTGCTTGTTTCACTCTGAGATTTTTCTCCAAGTGCACCATCAGCTTCCCTTTGTCATCTTCCCAGTTATTATCATTTACACTCTTGGCACGGTCTCAAATTCCTCATGTAATAAAGACAGGATTGCATGGTAAAACGATAGACTTGGGATTCTAATACTGACAGCACTTAGATTTTTACATGTCCTTCCTCTAAACATAAAGAAAATGTCACAATAGCCTGGAGTTTTGGATCTCCTTCCCATAATATGAGTAGATTTTACTACATTGTCATAAGCTCTCTTGGCAACTCATGATGCGAACACTTCTTAAGCCATTGGCTCCACAGCTACACACAGACATGCACACATGTACACACACACTCACAGATGTGTTGATGTTACATGTACTCTGCATGTTTTCACTGCAGTCACATCACTTATAGAAGAGAGGCTCCTCCTAATAATTTCAGCATCTCCTTATGTAGCCAATATAAGCATTCATGTTTAAGCAAAATAATTGCATTTTCTACTATATGTAAATATTTTAGAAGGTTAATGACCAGTACCCCAAAATAAGTTACTTTTCGGTATTTCTATAAAACATGGCAATGCAGAAGTATCTTTCCAGGTAATAAACATGAATTGAACTGCACAAGAAGCCTGAAAAGTAGGCAGATATTGATCTATGATTTCTATGACTTGTATTGATAAGGACAATGGATTTCAGGGAGACTGTAATCAAAGACTGAGGACACGAGCAGAAGCTGAAACACTATCTCACAGTCCATTTTTAAAACTCTGCTTCTTGTTTTCATTATGCCTTATTTAAAAATGGGCATAGGTTGGGGCCAGGTGATGCAGTGGTCACTGACATAGCTGGGTCACATGGGGAAGGTTGGTTTTCTTTTAAGAACTCTTTATCAGACATAGATATAGATAGATATATAGATAGATAGATAGATAGATAGATAGATAGATAATATAGATGAGATTACTGAGATTGTATTGGAAATATGGGAATTTAAATGTTATAAGAATTATTTAAATACTGCTCACATTTTAATTTATTTTTAATATATTTCATTTTATAATTTCATATTTACATTTAATGACTGTACATCTGTATTGCATACAATATGTATTCATTGCATGTCAATCCTATCAAAGATATTACCACATGCATCATTTCAGAGAGAACCCAACATGCTGTGTGTGTCAAGTGCTTTTATTTTTTTTCTGAACCCCTCTTTTTCCTTTGACTGCTCAATAATATTAAAAAAGATGGCAGGGACCAGCAGGTTGCATAGTGGTTAAGGCACTGGACCTTCCCATGTGGCTGACCACGGTTCGAGTCCTGGACCTGGTAGCTTGCTTTCTCATTTTCCTTCTCTCTCTCTTCCTCTTTCTGTGTATTTCTCCCTGGTCAAATTAAAATAAATGAATAAATAATAAAATGAAATAGAAATAAATAAATAAAGTTAAATAAAATACTTCTTTTTAAAAAAGATAACAAATCTTCCATTAAAATATCAACAATGGGGACAAGCAGTTGGCATAATGGCTATGTTGCTGGACTCCCATGTAGTCTACTACAGTTTGAACTCCGAACCTGGTGGCTTAAACTCATGCCGGGCCCATGTGCATGCCTGCCCCAAATCCTGAGAGAATGGAGGAAAAGGGATTGCGGCATGGCCATCTCTGCTAGGGGGTGATTTCTTGTTTTCTGTCTCTCTGTCTCTCTCAATATTTCTGGGAAGCGTACATGAAAAATCTCTCAAAAAAATGAATGAGTTCAGATTAAGTTTTCTTTTTAAGAAAAATATTTTTTTTCTGTTGATAAAATTTATATAAAATTTTAATATGGAAGTTATAAGAAAAAAATTGTGATGTCATTTAAGAGGCCTCTCCTTGTCAATCAACATTTAATACCAGAGGTAGAGAGATGTAAAGAAAAGTGGGCCGGGAGAGTGGGAGGACGGAGAGTGTGATTGGACACAGGAAATGCGGGCTGTGTGGGACTAATTTTAAATAAAATATGTAGCGAGAGTGAAATCAAAGGAGAAACAAAGCTGCTGACGTATGTGTAAGCTACCATAGTACAGCTCTTTAATGCGAAGCAGCCATGTTTTGAAATAATTCACTAAAATATAATAATTGCATTTTTAACTTGTCATCTGTATACTTCAATATATTCATCCTGTCATTTTTTTAAATATGTAGTTACATTTCTAGCCCTCTATAATTACACCTACAAATTTTGTTATTATTTAAATAGTATCAATATATAACATTTAATTCCTAAATTTTTATAATTAGAAAGAAAATCACCCAACTAAGTGACAGAAAAAGAACTAACACCAGACAATCTAACCTCAAAGCATCGTTCTTAATAACTATTTCCCTCATTTTAATAATTAAATAGCAGAATATTTCCTTAGAACAAGTACCAGTTAGCAAATTCCTATTCTGGGCAAAGTTGTGGAAAATCTTAATCATTCGATTAAATCCTGTACTTGGGAGCCTACTCAAGCATGGATACTTTTCTTGCTGAAATTTTTAGTGCACTTCAGGGAGTTGTCTGTGGAATGTAGAGGAAGTACTTCTCAGCAGGTGGCATGTGGGTAAAACCGATCGGTCCAGCTGTAATCCAGCTGGATCTTAAACTGGGGTGCACAGACCTCTTTGGGGAAGGATGTCTCCTGATAGAATGTTATTACACATAAATTTGATCCTCTCGTAATCCTCTCAATTGTATGTATTTGTGAAACTCTGAGAAAGGGGCTCTAATTGTCCAGGAGGTATTTACCATACGAAGAGCGTGCCAGGGAGAGGAAGATGCCACACCCACTGTTGTCATCGAATAACCTCTGTCCAACATCACAAAAGTACTAGGTACGTAACTCCCTTCACAGTGTCATGAAACTAGTCACTCGAGTCATTGTGCACATTCACAGCTCGGTCACCTAATGCACTTTTTCTCCTACATTTTGTTTTTCAAGAATTATTTTATTTAACTTTATTTATTTATTAATTTTAATTTGACCAGAGAAGAACAGAGTGAGGGAGAGAGAAAGTGAGAAAGCAAGCCACCAGATCTGGGATTCAAACTATGGTCAGTCATGTGTGAGTCCAGCGCTCTTAACCACCACGCCACCTGCCGGCCTTGTCCTATATTTTGTAGATCTTATTTTGTCAAGGTTAAAACTATGCTCCTATTTTATTTCTCATACTTTACCAAATGAAAACATGCATTGCTAAAATTTTTTAAAAAATGATTTTGATTAATTTGTGCCTATATAACATTTTTTTCTATAAAATGAACAGAAATAAACCTGTGATTTTCAAACTATAAAGGTATATACATAACACTTTGTTGTAAACAAAGTTTTCCTTTTGCCGGCTTGCAGGGCGAAGGGTGTCATGGCCAATCGCACCACCTCAGTGACTGAGTTTATTCTCATGGGGTTTTCAGACTCCCGGGAGTGGCAAGTCCTCCAGGCTGTGCTCTTCCTGCTCATCTACCTGACGGCTCTCGCGGGCAACCTTCTCATTCTCCTTACCACCTTGGACTGTCGCTTCCAAAGCCCCATGTACTTTTTTCTGAGGACACTCTCTTTGTTGGACCTCTGCTTCATCTCTGTCACCGTTCCCAAATCCATCATTCAGTCCTTGACTCAGGACAGCTCCATATCCTTTGCAGGGTGTGTGATGCAGGTGTTCCTCGTTGTTTGGTTTGCATGTGCAGAGCTGGCCCTGCTCACGGTGATGTCCTATGATAGGTATGTGGCCATCTGCCGCCCCCTGCACTACCAGATCATCATGAAGAAAGGGGCCTGTGGGCAGATGGCGGCTGCTTCCTGGCTCAGCGGGGCGGCCTCTGGGTTCTTGAATACCTCTGTGACCTTCTCATTGCCATTTTGTAGATCAAATTTCGTCCACCAGTTCTTCTGCGAGATCCCCTCACTACTCAAACTCTCCTGCTCAGAGGAGTACCTTGCAGAGATTGGAGCCATATTTGTCACAACCTCCTTGGGAATCCTGTGTTTCATTTCAATCCTGATTTCTTATATCCACATCTTCTCCACAGTCCTGAGGATCCCATCTATGGAGGGCAGGTCAAAAGCTTTCTCAACATGCATTCCTCACATTGTGGTTGTTACTGTTTTTCTTAGTACAGGGTCCACTGCCTACCTAAAGCCCGTGCAGGAGTCCCCTGCTGTGTGGGATATGCTGGTTTCTGTCTTCTACACCATGGTGCCCCCAACCCTGAATCCCATCATCTATAGCCTGAAGAACAAAGACATGAAAGCGGCATTTCAGAAAGTGCTGAGAAAGACCATGTTCATAAACCCCACCAACCACAACCCTAACACCAACACCAAGAGACATGAAGCTAACTCAGCCAATAATAACAGACTCCCTGCTATTTAGACAAACAGTTTGTATTTTTAGGAATATATGCAATCAACAGTTCTTTGATATGTCTTTAATCTAAATAAATACATATAAAGTAGGATATCTCCAAAGCAAGAGGTTTAGACAATAGAAAGTACAATTATGAATCTATTACTTTTTTTCTTACTTCTGCATGTGTTATATTGACAGGTGCGTGTGTTTCGTATAGATGTATTTCTGCCTCTCAAGTGCTCACTCAGAATATGCGCTTGAGATCTAGCTACTTTATATTCCCTGTCAGGCGTGTGAGACTATTCCCAGGTTGTATGTTTTGGATAACAATTACAAATGATTTTTACTTTTCTCCTTTGCATAAGAAAATAAAGCTGGTTAATAACATTTATCATTTTAAGTTTTATAAGATGATAAAATTGTTGTTCATAGTGACATACTTATTTTCATTCCTAAACATATTAAGCATACTTTTTTCCATATCTATGCAAAACTTACTGTAGTCAAATATTTCAATAATCCTTTTCAATTTTAATGGTAAAAAGTATCTTACTGTTAAAATAATCTGCACTTTCACAGATTTCTAATTAGGATGAATGCATTTATTATCTACCTATTAACTATGACTTAGTATCTCTTTATCTATCATCATCATCTCTCATTAATAGAAAATTATCACTCAGTTTTTCTCTTGCATCAATTAACTTTTCATATAGTTTGGTCATTTTAAAATTGGATTACTTTCTATCTTTAACTTTTTTATCATGTAACACTAAAATCCATTGATTAGGTTTTATTAAGTGATCTACTCTCACAATGTCATTGATTTTAATCTTTGTATGATATATAATATAGATTTAGGAGTATTTAATTTGATTAAAGATGTTCATGTTTCTCTATATAACTGTCATTTTTAAGTTTTCTCTAGAATTTTAATTTTTCCAAAAATATTCAATAGACTATTCTATTAATGTTTGTTCTTTTTTCCAAACATGTATCAAATATACTGTTTTTCACATCACCTAGAATCATCAAAAACACAATTGCATCTCTGATTAAATAGACGTGTGAAGTCATTATGAGAAAGACCACACACAGGGGCACTAAGCAACATTTCACCAAAGAAACGAAAGATAAAATTAAGAGATAATGTGATTCTATGTTTTGATTCAAAGTGGCTGAATATAGAAGACTTAATTTTGAGCAAAATGAGCCAGACTGTGAGAGACACACACTGTATATCCACACTCAATTTGTACCAATGTCTGCACTCTATGACAGAAAGTGAGAGCTCTGATAGAAGGTAGAGAGGGTGAGGGTAGACACCAGAGGTTGTAAGAGGGGAGGGTGGTAGAGTGGCAGGAGGTACAAAGGGAAGAAACAGTTAGCAGATCAAAAAAAAGGAAAATTATCTGTTGATGGGGATTTTATGTAAAATGTGAAATCAATCTGAAAATGAAAAAGAATATGATTTAATAAAACTAATAAATTATTAAAAATCATTGTAAGGATTTGGGATTAGGTGGATTTTCAGTAAAATTAAAATGAAACAATGCTTGGATCTGCTGGAAGCCAAGCTGGCATGTTTGAAAGGTCACATCAGGTCTGGACTACAAAGCTGACCTGAGTCCCATGTCCTAGAAAAGGACAAACTTGAAGTACAGTGAATGTCATGTCCAGAAACTCCTGACTGAGAGCTCAAAGCTGCTTCTGTTTGACGAGTGACTAAGCAAACATTGCATTCCCAGTGAAGAAAATACAATCCTCAAAATACCACAGTCTCACTTAGAGATCCCACCTTCTCCGGGACTAAGAACCCAGCAGGCTGTTTTGACAGAAACAATACGTCCTGTTAGCTTTGAGGTTGGCTTTATTTGTATCTATTATCACAACCTCAGGAATGGTTTTTCACTTTCTCCATATTAAGGACTGTTGGACAAAAAATAACATAGCTTTGTGCTAATCTAATTATGAAGAAAGTGGTGGGACCAGTAGATGGCACAGTGGTTATGTTACTGGACTCCCACACGGCCCACTGCGGTTTGAGTCCTGGACCCAGTGGTTTGAAACTCACACCAGGTACATATGTGTGCATGCTCCAGAGCCCAGGAAAGGAATGGAGGAAAAGAGATTGTGGCATGGCCATCTTCCCTGGGAGGTGATTTCTCACTTTCCCTCTCACTGCCTCTGTCTCTCTCCCTCCCGTGAGCACACAGGCCATAAGTCAAAAACGACTTAAAAACAAAGAAAAGAGAAGAAAAGCAACTGGTGTTGTCTGTCTCTGCCCTCATATCAGGACATCAGAGACCCTAAGACGGCCCCTCCGCAGCTGTGTGAGCTTCTGGGCTCTGCAAATAGTCTGTAGTATCAGGATATCAGAGACCCTAAGATGGCCCCTCCGCTGCTGCGTGAGCTTCTGTGCTCTTTCAGGTTCGTGGCCCCTTCTCTACGCCATCTTTCTTACTTTCTTTCCTGCACTAACTCCAGATTTTTGTTTGGCTGTGAGAGAGTCGTGGCGACGATTGAACTGAGGTTTCCAGGGCCAAGCCTACCCTCCTTGTTTTCTCTTTTCCAAAATTGTTCCAAAATTTCTTTAGCAACTAGCAAACTTTTCGTTTATTTAAATTTCATCTTACTTTTATTTTTCTGGAGAGTATGTATGCTTGCCAGAGAGAGACAGAGAGAGAAAGCAATGAGCAAGCATCCTCATGGGGACAGTCACCACGGTGCAGTCACTTCTCCTCCATCTCTCCCTCCTTTGGGGCTTTAAGGCACACACACACACTCACACACACTCACACTCACACACACTCACAGACTCATACATGTGTGCACACGCCTAGGGTGGTTCTCAAGCCACTGCGTCTGGGACTGAAATGCACAGTCAGCCATGTGGGATCTGATTACCTTAACCATCATGCCACAAACTGTCCATATAAACTTTTCATTTTTAAGCTTTAAAAACATTTTATTGTAATTTTTCTTTTCAAGTCTTTTATGAAAAACAAGAAAAAATCTGCTGAAGATTAACTAAATGTTTAATTTAAATTGAAAGTCACCTAGAAAACCTCTACTAATAGATTGTTTGGGGACCAGCAGGTGGCATGATGGTTAAGGGCACTGGACTCTCACATGGCCAACTGCAGTTCAAATCCCAGACCTAGTGGCTTTCTCTCTCTCTCTCTCTCCCTCCAAATGAATGAGTAAGTAAATAAAGTGAAATAAAATAATTGTTAAGAAAAAGATTTATAAAAAATAGATTGTTGAAATATGTAGGTATTTATTAAAACATTTGAACTAATGCAGAGCTTTCGCAGTATTAGGGAGAAGCTGATTCCCTGGATGGCGGAAGGTAAATGTCACTAGGACTGCACAGTTGTGTTTTCCTTCTCATATACTTCTCTTAAAACCTGGTGCAAATCAAGCCTAGAACTGGAAGTAAATTTTATCAAATAGACCTTTGTTGTTTTTTTTTTAACATAGCTCAGAACAAAATATTTTTCCCCTCCATTGGTATCAGGAAACTTAGGTAGGATGAGACTTTTCACAATGAAAAGACAGGGGCCAGCAGATGGCATCATGGTTAAGGCACTGGATGCTCGCATGCTGACTGTGGTTCGAATCCCAGGCCCAGTGATTTGAAACTCATATCAGGAGCATGTGTGTGCATGTTCAAAGTCCTGAGAGGAGAATGAAGGATAAGGGATTGCAGAGTGGCCATTCACCTTTGGGGGTCTCTCTGACTAGCACACATTCTCTATAACAAAATTCTTAAAATATATATCTATATAAAGGAAAGGACATAGTCAAATACAATGCAAAATTTTATCTTAGCACACAAAACTTGACCTATAAATAAATAAATAAAATAAAAATAATCCCTTGAAAATAAGGTGCATCACTAAAGCAACACAGATTGCAAGTGAGAGAATAGGAAGCACGCTGTCAGGACCTGCGAGGAGCCAGAGAGGCAGGGGACTCCACACGGTGTGGGCCATTCGACTGGTTAGTGATGCTGCCTTCACCATAGTGGTCGGGCTCACAGATTTAGGGTCTATGTCTGTAGGATAAGAAGACAGGGTCCAGCACATGGCACATTGGAGTACATGGCAGGTCATGGTTAGAGCCCTGGATCTAGTGACTTGAAAATCACACCTGGTGCATGTGCATGCATGCCCCAAATCCCAGGAAGTGAATAGAGAAGAGATTACGATGTGGCCATCCCCTCTAGGGGGTGATTTCTCTCTCTCTCTGTCTGTCTTCCTCTGTATTTCCTGTGAATGCACACATCTATAGCAAAAAAATCTCTAAAAATAGATTAATTGGTTAATTAATTTAAAAATTTTAAAAACTCTGCCATAACTATCCACCCTAACCACGAAACTGCTACCTCTCCCCGAAAGCCCATCTGTCAACACCGTGATCAGTTTAAGGTGTTACCCTCTTACTCCCACTGCAGTGGTTGAACATATGAATACATATTCAAACTGCAGCACCTGTGCTCTGAGTTTTTTTCTTTTTTTGAAAGAGTTGAGTGTGGACACTTGTGGTGGACACTTGTGGGGTTATTGGAAAAGAGGGGGAAGGGGGTCTTCTTTCCTTTAAAGTAACCCTAAAATTTGATTTTCATATTGTGTTTTGTAGTTTCATTGTACACATCATTTTGCATTATTGAAATTTTTCTTATATTTCAAATTATTAGAGACTAGATGGTTAGGCCAGCCAGTGGCATGACGGTTAAGATTCTGGATCACATATAGCCATCTGCCTGGTTCGAGTTCCAGATCTGGTGACTTGAAAATAACAGTGAGCACATGTGCATGCATGCCCAAAATCTGAAGGAGAGAATATAGAAGAGATTATGGTGTGGCTAGCCCCCCATGGGGATGGTGATTCCTCAGTTCCTGTTGTCTTTGTCTCTCTCTGGGGAACACATGTACTCTATGACAAAAACAAATAAAAAGAAAGACAACATGATTACATACCAAGAGAGTAATTAAATGATGAGGTGGGGCCTTAAATATGCAGACAATATTTCTTTAAGAAAGTTTGATTTTATTTTAATTTTTGAAGACAGGAATGCTTAGAAATTGAAAATGTAGAACAGGAAGACACTTCCAAGCCATGAACAAAATAAAAGAAAAAAAAAGATTTTTTTTTTTTGGAGAGATTTTTGCTATAGGGTGCATGCGCTTGCCAGACAGACAGAGAGAGACAGAGACAGAAAGCAGTAAATCACCCCTGGGGGAATGGTCACACTGCAATCCCTTCTCCTTCATTCTCTTCTCGGGATCTTGGGCATGCATGTACACGTGTCTGGCATGAGTTTAAACCACCAGGTCCAGGATTCGAACCAAGGTCAATTACGGGGGAGTCCAGTGACATAGCCATTACACCAACTACTAATTCTGAAAAAAGTATCTTATTTAGAATTTCAGGGTCCTACAACCTGGTTTACTGTGGGTTAATTATTGTCAGTTTTATAAATTAAAAGATTACATTTTTCTGAATTAAGAAAGAAAAATAATGGGACCAGCAGATGCCATAATGGACTAATTCTGAAAAAAGTATCTTATTTAGAATTTCAGGGTCCTACAACCTGGTTTACTGTGGGTTAATTATTGTCAGTTTTATAAATTAAAAGATTACATTTTTCTGAATTAAGAAAGAAAAATAATGGGACCAGCAGATGCCATAATGGGTAAAACGCTGAACTCACACGTAGTTGACAGCAGTTTGAGTCCTGAACCTGGCAACTTGAAACCCATGAAGAGCTTGTATGTGTGTGTGCCAAAAATCCTGAAAGGAGAATGGAGAAGGAGAAGGGATTACATCAAGGCCATCCTCATAGGAGGTGATTTCTCACTTCCTGTCTCTCTGTCTCTCCAGTGAGTGCACATATCCTACAGCAAAATTCTCTCTAAAAAAAGAAAAATGGTGAAAGAGACTACCACACTTATACAAACTATGTAATTATAGACTAGGGACAAAGACCTCAGGGACAGACGTTCTGATGACAAAATTCATCCAAATGGGAGTTCTGGTCTACCATCATGATGCAATTCAGTTCTAAGTCACCTGCTGTCTTTGTTTTTAGCATTCTACAAAATGTAGCTGCTGTCCACTTCCATCAGTGCTAGGTGTTTAAAGATTCAGGCTGATAGGTCTCTGCGTTTTTCATCTCTCTGTCTATCCTTTTCTGTTTTAAAGGCTCTCCTACTGGTGAGAGAATAACCTTACATTTATGCCAACAAGATGGAATCCCATACTAATGTCATTTTACCATCTTCATTCCTTAAAGCCACAGACACTTCCCACATGTACTCTCTCTTCTGTTCCTTTCTCTCTTTTCCTCTTTTCTTCATTTCAGAATACAGAAAGTCTTCAAAATAGAAAGTATAATTTATACCTCTTAGTCAGCCACATTTACTAGATTTTTAAGAATGAACAATTAAATTTACTTCTCTTGTTCTTTAAGATTTTTCTCAGAATAGTAGGTCCTGATCTTCAGATTCAGAATGTGCTATGGAAGGTAAGGAACTTCGAGAACTCTCTAGCAATCACATGCTATGTTAAATATTTACTCTGAAGTTATTGAAAAATTGGTTCAAACCAGACAATTTTTGATAACGTTGAGGTCGTTGTCTCTCTCCATCCTAATTATAGAAAATTGTGAATCAGTGCTGCTCATGTGAATTCTTTATTTTTTTACTTCATTTCATTTTTTCAGCTAATACGATGGGCTCAGTTTCACTCCCCTAAGTGTAGTGGTTTGCCTCCTCAGGAAAATTCTACACTGATATGTTTCAGTCAAAATTTTCAACAAAATTTTTATTATAAGAACAGTATTTTCACTTACATGATTTTAAAATGTTTATAGGGAGCAAATTTATCTAATAGGTATCAGTCCACCTTGTGAATTAATTAATAAACATCTCTAGATAGTTTAGTTAGAAAAATTCTTCATAGTACAGTTAAAGTGGACTTCACTACACTGTCTCACTTGAAACTTGGAAATTACTGGAGGTAGACAAGACAGAGTAGCTTGCCAGACATCCAGAACTTTATAAGTAATGAAGAAAGAATGTAAACCCAAATTTTTGATCCCAGACTTTGTTTAATGTTCATAGTACTACTTACCAAGTGCCACGAATATGCAGATGTCAAGGGTAGAAACAGAAGGAAACCCTGTTCATCTTGAGATATAACAGAAAAATAATCATGTCCTTGGTCTACTCTCAAAATAAAGGATAGGAGTTTTTACTTAATTGCAAATTCTCTACCATTATTATTTTAGAAAAAGTATATTATTTCACAATTAGAGGTGAGACTTCATATGGAAACATTTCTGAAAAGGATGCATTGAACTCACTCAGATGTGGAATTCAGAGGCTCATAGTAAGGGCCACCATCATGACCTCTCCTCGCATGCTCTGGCACTCTCAAACATCTACTGAGCTTGATGGTCACCCAGGACTGTGCCAATGCTTGACACAGAGGAAATTCTAATAGGAGAACAGCAACATCAATGGGGAAAAAAAAATAGAAAATCAGCTCCCTGATCTTGGATCTTCTGTAATTGAAGAGAAAATCCATGAACACCAGGGTGAGAGCTGAT
>NW_006207661.1:0-1496 GCF_000334495.1 Tupaia belangeri chinensis
AAATCTTTATTATTTCATTTCTCCTGGCATTCCTTATTCTGTTTTATTATTGCTGTTGTTCCAGGTCATTGAGATACGTTGTGAGGTTGTCTATTTGCCACCTTTCCATCCTTTTCTTATGTGTACTAATGATAGAAATGGATAGCATTGCTACTCCAGCCTTATTTTAGTTTCCATTTGTATGGAATACCTTTTTCAGCTCTTTCCATTTTAGGCTATCCATGTCTTATCCACAAGGTGCATTTCTTGCAGGCAGCAAATCGGGTGTTTTTGTTTTTGTATCCATTCAACCAATCTGTGTCTTTTGTTTGGAGAATTTAGTTCATTAACATTCAATGTTATTATCGATATTTGTGAGTTTGTCTCTGCCAATTTGTTAGCCATATTCTTGGTTGTCTTTTGTTCTCTTATCTCTGTCTGTTTCAGTACAGTTTTCCCGATATAGTACTCCCTTCAATACTTCTTGAAGCGCTGGTGTAGTATTGGAGAATTCTTTCAGTTTTTGTTTGTCTGTGGTTGATTTTATTTGTTTCTCCCATTCAGAAAGATAATCTTGCTGGATAAAGTAGTCTTGATTGAAATAGTTTTTCTTTTAGTATTTTGATTATGTCTTTCCATTCTTTTCTTGTCTACATTGTTTTGGTTGACAGATCTGATGTTAGCCTATTAGGGTAACCTTCCTAAGTAACATTTCTCTTATCATTTTTAGAATCTGGTCATTATCTGTGATTTTTACCATTCTGGTAATGATGTGCCATGAAGCGGATCTTCTTTTGTTGATTCCATTTGGGGTCCTTTGTATTTCTTGGGTCTGGATGTTTGAACATTTCTCTAGGTTTAGGAAGATTTCTACAAATATTTCATGAAATACATCTTCAATTCCCTTGTCCAATGTTCCCACTTAATATATACCGAATGTCCGCACTCTATAACTGAAACTGACGGGCTAAAGGATGTACACACAGAAGAGGTGGATGTAAATGCCAGATGTGGGGTATGTGGAGGAGAGGGGCCTGGGGAAGAAAATTTGGAGGAGGGATACGAAGACAGCATTGTTGAGACAGGGAGGTAGTGTTGCTATATTTTGATCAATTAGACTGGGGAGAAATGTTCATATATTGAAATGATCACCTTGTAAGCTAAATAATGTATTACAAAATGTAAATAAAAATTTTAAAAAAATGTTAAACTCAAAAAAGGAAGTTAAGTTACATTGCCTAGTATTTACAATATGTTGTCCTTATTTTTTTTATTACTTTTGGTAATTTTATCTAAATCAAATGTTTTGTCTTCCATCTCAGAGATTCTGTCTTCTGTGTGGTCTAGTCCTATTAATACTTTCAAGAAAAGTCTTGATTTTCTGTATTACCATCATCTCTAGAAGTTCTGCTTTAATTTTTAATGGTGTCTTATCTCCTCCTTCAAATATTGGGAAGACTTCCTCATCTCTGTCAATATGAATATTCTGAACTATTTTTCTGTCCATGGCTGGAGAG
>NW_006207661.1:1637-2466 GCF_000334495.1 Tupaia belangeri chinensis
AAAAGCTCTACTTCTTAGACATGTTCTTGGTAGAGGTTCTTGTCTTCCTGTCAGAGACATGTGTATATGGCTACCTTTAGGTGTTGATTCCTTTCCCAGTCTCTTGAGATCAGGTACACCTGGGGCTAACCTAGAGAGTTTCAAATTGAAGAAGGAAAGGAATCACACAGTACAGCATGCCCTGTGTATCAGACAACTATAAAGTCTCAAAATATTCTTGGGTGGACAGAAGGTAGCTAGAGGTCTGAGGTGGTCTTCCTGCCTCAGTTGATCTTACTGGCTGCCACTGTTCCCTGTCCACAGTAGCACAGGTTGCGTGGATAATGCAAGAGAGAGATGTACCAGGGATGTGTTGAGAGACAGGAAGAAGCCTGAAGCAGTCTCCTGCCTCAGTGTCTGCACTGATTGCAGCTGCTCCCTGGTCTGCAGCAGTGCAGATTCTCCTGCTTGTTAGTTTTTCTATCGGCCCATTTCTAATATTTTTTAAATGCATATCTCGTTTGTAAATCTATTTTTTCATCCACAGGTCCATTATTAAAATTCCATCACTGGAGACCCACAGGTGGCATGGTGATTAAAGTGCTGAACACTCCCACATGGCTGACCATGGTTTGAGACCTGGACCTGGTGGCTTGCTCTCTTACTCCACCCACCCCCATGTCTCTCTCTGGTCAAATAAAAAAATGAATGAATGAATACATTTGGTAAAAAAAAACCCGTCATTTTTCTCCTCCTTCTCCTCTAATCTCACTTCATTTCCAAATTTAGTGATCACTGATGATCATTCCTGTTTCTGTTTCTCTTTTAAATTCTCCCAGAGTTCCTAAAA
>NW_006207662.1:0-826 GCF_000334495.1 Tupaia belangeri chinensis
CTGAATTTTAGTGATTTGAATAGCACATGGCGCATGTTGTGTGCTGTGCAATTTCCTTTTTTTTCTTTGCTCTTTTTTTTTCTTTTTACTTGTGTATATATGTATGTATTTATTTGTAATATACAACTGTACTAGTAATTGTTTTTTCTTCTTTTTTTATTTTTTATTATCATCATAATCTTCTTTATATTACATTGGATTACATATAACTTTACAGTGTATTGCATTGCTTTTTCAAAAGGGAATGCCATGCATGTCAGTCAATACAGAGACATTAATCTCCCTGCTTCAACATTCTTTGCTCTTGAAGTGTTGCTTATTAGATCAGTTGGAGGCTCACCACTCCTTAGAAAGAGGGAGGACTTTGGGCCATCCAGTACCAATGGCAACAGTTAATGGTAACTGTGAGCAATAGGTAGGCAAACCATAAGATAAATCATTATTTTTCTAATCCTGTACAACTCCTAAACACTCAGAGGTACCTTAAATAAGTTAGGAAGCATCATATAGATTATCTGATGACTAGGAACAAGTTCAGAGACTCAAGAAATATGAGAAAGCAACAAAAGGCCTCTCCCTCAAGAGAAATCCTCAAGCCCACATCACCCACATCAGTACAATGGACATCATGGACTTGTCTAATAAGGAATTCAGAATATTTGTAGTGACCAAATTAACTGAGATGGAAGAGAAAAGAGACAAAGAGTTCCAGGAGATGAGGAAGTCCTTTCATGATTTGAAAGAAGAAATAGATACCTTAAATGAGAACCAGATGGAACTATCAGAGATGAAGTCTGTGATACAAGAAATCAATACCTCCCTTGAA
>NW_006207663.1:0-2108 GCF_000334495.1 Tupaia belangeri chinensis
AAAAGTAGACTTGCTTTACTGCCACACACCAGATGGCTTTACACAAAGTGGCAGGAGACCTTTATCAAGCATTCGCTGTGTGCCCATCATCATGTTAATCTCTGTCTTTGGATTTTTTCATATTTTCTCATATAACAGGGTGGTACATCCCATGGCTGCCCCCTCATAATTAAGGAAACTGAGGCCCGGAGGTTCAGAACAATGTATCCAAAGTAGACAGCCAGGAGGGGCTCAAGCTGGGATTTGACCCCAGTTTTAGCAGGTTATGAAGCTGAAGAGCCTGCTGTATATCTGATGCCATCTCTCTGACACTGTGCCCTGTCCTTGCAGCCCAGCTGACTCCTCAATTCCTCTCTTTCTCATCCCCCTCAGAAGTTTTCCTAGACCCCACAAAGGTAGGGTCTCTGAAGTGCCAGTACTGCTTAGGAATCATGAAGAAAGAGGGAGATATGAAGAGCTGGGGGAGCTAAGTGTTGTGGGTTTGTCATATCAAAGGCTACAATAGGGACCAGCAGGTGTTGTATTGTAATGGTTACATTGCTGGACTCTCACGTAATGGATCATGGTTCAAGTCCTGGACCGGGTGGCTTAAAATTTATGCTGGGCATGTGTGAATGCATGCCCAAAATCCCGAGAGGGGAATCAAGGAGAAGGGACTGTGGCATAGTCATCCCCTTGGAGGTGATTTCTTGTTTTCTGTCTCTCTGTCTCTCTGGCAAGCTTATGCACCCTATAGCAAAATTCTCTCTCTCTCTCTAAAAACAGGTTATAACATGGAAACTGGGTATCATGCAGAGGTAGCACAAAGCTCTACAGGGCTGACTCACATGAGTAGGTTCTGGGATTGCATCTCAAGGACTCCCAGAACACTCTGGGCTTGTGCATGCACATGGAGCTGACTGAAACTGGGAGTGGATCATGGCATGAAAGACCCTGTTGGGAATGTGGTCTTTCTGTCTCACCCATGAAAGAAAAGGAGAATCTCTTAAACATTTTTTTAAAAGTTTGCACAAGTTCACATGTGCTCTTGATAGAGAGAGGGAGAAAAAGTGAGGAATCACCCCCAAGGGGTACAGTCATAGCACAATCTCTTCTCCTCCATTCTCTTCTCACAATTTTGGGCATGCACACAAAAGTGCTGGCGTGTTTTTCTTTCTTTTCTTTCTTTCTTTCCTTGTTTTCCTTTTGGTCTTTTTCTTTCTTTTGGTCTTTCTTTCTTCCTTCCTTTCTTTCTTTTTCTTTCTGTCTTTCTCTAGAGAGATCTTTGCTATAGAGCATGTGTGCTTATCAAAGAGGCAGAGAGAGACAGAGAGAATGAAAACGAGAAATTACTCCCCCTGGGGGCGATGGCCGTGCCACAATCCCTTCTCCTCCATTCTTCTCCAGGGATTTTAGCCACACGCACACATGTGCCTAGCGAGTTTCAAGCCACCAGTTTTGAGAATTGAACCATTGTTGAGAGTGTCCAATGACGTAACCATTACACCATCTGCTGGTCACATGCCTGGTATATTTTTCAAGCCAGCAGGTCAAGGACTTATACCACTCAGTTGGTCATTTGAGATCTAGCTGCTTTAACCTCTGTGTCACCTGTTGGTCCTTAATTTTTTTTTTTTTTAAGAAAGGCAAGAGTGGGGGCCAGTAAGAGGCACAGTGATTAAAGTGTTGGATTCCTACATAGCTGACTGCAATTCAAGTCATGGACCTGATCACTTAAAATTCACACCAGGAGTGCATGTGTGTATGTGTGTGTGTAAAATCCCAGGAGGAGAGTGAAGGAGAAGAGTTTGCAACATGGCCATTCACCTTAGGAGATAATTTATCACTTTCTGTCTTTCTCTGTCTCTCCAGCAAGCACATGTGCCTTATAGCAAAAATCTCTCTCTCAAAAAAAGGGTAACATGTAGTAACTGGAGTACTTTCTGAGAAGAGCAGGTCTAAGCAGGCCTTGGCTCTCTGTAGAAAGTTCTAGAGTCAGTCTGCATGGTTTCACAGTTTGCCTGGGGCTAGGAGCAAGCATTTCTTGAGTATTTACTGTGTGCTGAATAACTTGATGTGCAGGAATAAATGTTCGATACTCTATTCCCTTATCCCTTAGATGGGAATTT